>NC_065549.1:2381809-2598825 GCF_022605725.1 Anthonomus grandis grandis
CTATTTTTTGGAAAGTATAAAACGTAATGCTGAAAACACAGAATGAAAATTCAAAATATGTGAACCATTAGGAAGATTTTACTCTATTTTCAAGTATAAATAAAATAATCAAAGACCTAAGATTATAAAAGGATTGCAGGGACTATGTTAGGGAGTATTTTAATAAATTCGTCATCGTTCAAAACCAGATTGATTAATTACTTTACATGGAACAGAAATTATCATATTATGGTTAGAACGAGATATGCATCTACAATGAAATCATTATTTTTCTTAATTAGACTCTGCAAATTACGTAAATAAAAATCCTAACAAAATACTTAGGTTAAGGTTAATTACAAAATAAAAACACAGTTAACCGTGTAGGTGTTAATAAAACGAGTTTAAGTTGTTGCTAATTTATTCAATAACAAGATATTAATCTAGATTCAAGAATTGAACATTTAGTGTATCAGGCATTCGCCAAACAATTAAAGTGCCATGTCATCCTTCTTAGACCAACTAGCGGGCGGTTCAATTATGTTCAATAGCGACTTTATGTCCTCGGCAGGTAAATTATCACGAATTATGAAACGTTTTTCGGACGGTTCTGTTATGGTTTTTAAATAGCCGAACCAGTAAATGACTAGTCCGGGACCGAACCTAAAATAAACAAAAAATGCCTAAGCCAAAAGTGCTCTGCCGGCTACTACAAAAGAATATTCTTCATTTTATAAGCATTTTCAAAAAAGTATTGGGAATATACATGGAAACTTTATTTCTTAACAAAATTGATGTCCTTTTAGTGCATAGATATTTCTTAGTTATATAATTGAATTTAAAATGGTACGATTGAGTGTTAGGCGTAATATGAATGATGTCTTATTTATTTACTACATAACTAACAACTTAAAGTATAAGAACTGTTCTTTAATTAATCATCTATCATTTGCTGTTCCTAAAATCAATTTGAGAATAAGAAATAACAATCTTTTCCAGTGTTCACCCTCAAGTTGTTCGCCATTTAATAGAATGATGCAAGAATGTAATAATTATATACAAAAATATGATATAGATCTCTCTAATATTAGTATTCGTCAAATTAAGACTGATTTTGTATCCTTATCTGATTAATCATTTACTTGTTAATCTGTTCTTTTTGTTTTTGATTTTTAATTGTAAGTAGGTGTATTTTATTAAATGTTATTAGTTTTAGTTTCATCATTATTATTGGTTTTCCTTTTTCTTTCTGCAAGCCGGTAAACACTCCCACATATAATTACATTTCAAATGTGTTTGTAAGAGTATAAATAAATAAATTAATTAAATACCGATGTACCGACCTGTTCCAGTAACTTAAATACTGATTTTTCATATAGTCTCTGTGCACCTCACAGTCGGCAAACAACGCCTTACTCTCGATCCAGTTAATAACGAAACCGTCCACGGCTACCGGCACGTCCAGCTTTAAATCGGGAGTCTTATCGTAGCCGTACTTTCTTAAATATTCCTCGGTACGGAACGCTAAACCCAGTTGGACCGCCTCTTTGTGCAGTCTTATTTCGTATTGCTGTCCTAAGGACCTTAGAAAAGAGAAATAGACAATAGGCAGTTCAAATTGAATTTGGCGCCTTGTTAGTTAGTTGATTGGCAGCACTGTAAAGAACAAAACACTTGACTCATTGGAAAATTAGATTAAGTGTTTTTTTTATAGACATGTTTAATATTGTGTGAGAAAGGGAAATACGAGCATCCCTAGATTTTCACTTTGCTTTACTTTCAAGCGTAGATTAATACTACTTAGATGGGAAACTTCCGTAAGAGCCAATAAAGCACTGGAACGTCGATTGATTGTGCGACCTCTGAATTTTGAAGAGTCATACTAACCGACCAAGTAAAAATGAGTTTATTACGCCATAAAGCGGGTAATTTAAGATTTGATTATGGCGCCAAATTTGCATTTCATTGTATTATATCGTACGCTTAAAATTAGTGGGAAATGCGAGGTTCTTTCCGATAGCGTAGTACGAAGCTAGGAAGTGACAAATCGAGGACTTTGAAGGCAGATTAATAAAGTGTTAAATTAGGACTTTTTTTGTCCCTAAATGAAATAAATTCCTCGATTTGTCTCTTTTTTCTGCGTACTATAATTCCTGAAAGACCTATGCATTTCCTACTAGATGCATAGGTCTGACTTTCAAAAATTAAACAAGAAATATTTACAAAAGATTTCATATATTATGAGAAGAGATTGTAGCAAAAAATTCACAAGTTATACAATAAAAATTAACAGTTGTACACCCTTGTTAAAACATTAAATAAAATATAAAAATTTTTCCAAATTCCTTAATGTATATAAACTTCAGTGGCGAAGCGTGGACTTTTTTTTCAGGTAGACAAACAATAAAAATCGTTAATTAGAAAAAAATTTATATTCAACATTATTCACTTTAATGAAATAGGGAATGAAAGTGCAGGAAATATTAACTCAGAGAGAAAAATTATGCAGTGATATAAAAAAGGAAAGAATATTAGATAGAATAAAAATAAATACTATACTTACAAAATACACAACTAAAATACAATTGCTAATATCGAACAGTCGTTCATAAATAACCACTAAAATATCCACTTAAAAATTTTTCATTTCAGATTCATCACAACAAAACTGAAGATCTATTATAGCCGACCAGATCAAGCATGTCCGTAAACAATAACCTTTAATAGCATAATAAAATAGCTGGTCGACTTCGATAGACAAAAGCTCGAATTTCGGAAGACAAATATCAATGTGTCCTGGGGCTGGTATACATTAATTGAGTGTCAGCCCTGCATTTTAACTTTAATCGGTGCGGCAGGCGGGCCTTCGGATTAATCATGTTTAGATACTATATAATAATAGTAAGAAGAGCGACTACGTCCTGTTTTAATTCTTTTTTTAATTTTAATTAAGCAGTAAATAATTATGTGATAAATTAATGACAAATCACTGGATAATTTTGGGTAGACAGTGTCTACTCGTACGCTTCGCCACTGATAAACTTATAACTTTAACTGGGAAATTTGTTGTGTGAAGAACAAACTTGGTAAGTTAGGGTTTATTCAAGGTGTTACAAAAGGTTATAGTAAATGTATAAATGGTAATTAAATCACCAAAAAAATACTGCATATTCAATTCACCAGTAATGTACGTTAGTAAATATTATAAATTAAATAACTATCAACAAATTAGCACTGAAAGAGGAACAAGTAAACATTATAGGCACAGAAGCAAAAGATAAGAAATGCACAATTTATACAATCAAAATTAACAATTATACATGCTTGTTAAAATATTAAATTAAATATAAAAATTCTTCTAAATTCTTTGTTGTATGAAGAGCAAAGTTAAAATAGAGTTTATACAGCGTGTAGCAAAATGTTATAGTAAATGCACAAAAGCAATCAAATTTTTATAAAATCTCCAAGGAAACAAACCCTACTCAATTCACTAATAGTGTTCCTTACTAAATATTATAAAATAAATAACTACTGACAAATTAGTAATGAAAAAGACCATAAGTAAATATGTTCAAAGTAAAATTTACAGGAGTTACCATTTTTCTATTTGCCTTTAAAAATTTCAGGCTCCAAAATATGGGGTATAAAATCCAAAATTAATCATTCATTGAAACTGCTGAAATTGCTCTTCTCTCAAGTTTATTTTAATCACATTTTAAGTAAGTTTATTATTTAGCATATTAATCTTCACTGGGCCATTTATTTTGGAATCCAATGTCTAGAAATAAAAATCATATTTTGAAGTAATCATTAAAAAAAAAATCTTACCCCATTTTACCATTACTTTTAATCCATCAGCATTCTGTTGTCGACTGATGTTCTATGTGATCAAAAATGGTCAGTTCTTTCTAAATGTGATCTGAAAAAGACAGTGTTAAATGGAATGTCCTATACATCATGGACTCAAAGAAATAAAAAGATGTATCATACAAAATATCATTTGGTCACACAACAGTGTTGGAAATTTAAAGGACACATTACTAAATTAAGTATAATATATTTTTACTACGATAAAGTTAAATTATTAATTTAAGAGCTTGATTTAATCCAAGCAATTTATCATTATATTAAGCTTAAGCTTACACCTCTAGTAGGATCACTATTGTTAGGAAGACTATTCTAACTTAGTTATCCAGGAAGAATACCTATGATTCTAACTTAGTAATCTAGGAAGTTATCCAGGATTCTTTGGATATCGAATCTGACACTCATTGTACACTTAGTACAGAACTTGACAATCCTTCTAGTACCAAGAATTTAACAGTACCTGATGTTAAAGAGTTTTTTGTGACAAGTAATCCTGTCAATGTATGCAGAAAGCAGGTCCTGATGTTTGGTGATCAGACTGCAAGAGGTGTCGCCTCTGGGATGACACATTCTTTGGACTATAAGATCTATTCTATTCACGGTGAAGTTCACTCCAACTATACTTTATCCCAGATGGCAAATCGTATATTTGAATTAACCACTGACTATGTTAGTACGGATCATATTATTGTTTGCTTAGATTTAGGATCAACTTATTTTGACTGTCACTCCTTTTATGGTTTACTTTCTTTGGGTAAATTCACTAATTTAACTTTAAGCTTAACTTACGATGATACAAATAAGTTTAATTATTTTCATGTGGTATCTATTTGTAAGAGATTTCTTAAGTCCCAAAGGGCTTCAGTAAGAATTTTCAGCAATAACTCTCAAAATAATAAATTTAGAATTAGTAAGAGTGCTCTTTGTGTTCGTCTGGTTTTGTTTGTTACTGTTAGTTATGCGTTAAAAAGAAACTTTGTACTCTCCCCCGTTCCATTATCTAATGTTAATTTTGATAAGCATTCCAGTGGCTCTAACTCTGATATTTCTCCTCTTACTCTTAACTCTACTTCAGCTGATGCCTTGGTTAATTCTTCTTTTTTAGGGTAGGCAACTTTGACGCATGCATTTCTATTATGCTTTTGAATATTCAATCACTGCGCGGTAAATTTGATGATTTGTATATACTTTTAGACAGTTTAAATTTTCCAAACATTGTCTTACTTACTGAGCACTGGTTGAAAAATGAGGAACCAATGTCCCTTCCTGGCTACTCTGTAGCTTCCAAATTCTGTAGGGCTGGCCTTGGATATGGTGGCACTGTGGCTCTTGTGCATCAATCTTTGTTGGTTTTGGCGATTTTGATGATCTTAGTGTCGAAAAGGAGTTTGAATTCTCAATTGTTTATTCTGGTAAAGCCAATTATTATATTGTGTGTATGTATCGTTCCCCAAATAGTAGTATAAGTACTTTTTTAGATAGGCTTGAACAATTCCTTTTAAAATTTTCTCCTAAAAATACTATAATTCTTGCTGGCGATCTTAATATAGATTTTGAAGATGGGGAGAATAGGGCTACATTGGATTTAATTAATTTGCTTTCCTCTTTTAATATTTCTATGCATGTTAACATGCGTGTAACAGGTACCACATCAACAACCATTGACTATGTTGCCTCCAATATACAGGAGAATGTAATTTGTAATGTATTTGATCCAGCTTTGTCTGATCATAATGCCATCCTGGCTCAGGTGCCATTCAGAAAAAGATACAAATCCAGAGGTTTGGGTAGAATTTACAGCACAAGGAACTTCCGGTCTTTTGACGCAGGATGTCGATCTTTTAATTGGGACTCAATATTTTGTGAGCAGGATGCTCTTGCTTCATTTCACGCATCTCTTTCAAAGTTAGTTGATAGATACTTTCCCGTTCACCCATTAAAAGATCGATTTAGGGACCGGAAAAGATGGGTAACTCCTGGTATTCGCATTTCCGGTCGTAATCTTAGATTTTTTGGTATTTTAAAAAAGTTCTACCCGATAAATAATTTTGTATTGTCGCTATTCTCGAGATATCGAAAAGTTTAACGGAAAGTTGTGTGTGAGGCGAAGAGACTCTATTATTCCAAACGTTTGAAATATTCCTCCAATGAGCAACGCGAACCGTGGTCAATTGTTAATGAGGTTTTGTCTAAAAGTAATGGCTCTCAGGAAATGCAGATTGATTCTGACATATTGAATAAGTACTTTTGTTCGGTTGCTGATAACCTCACAAAAGGTCTCTCTTCCACTTATGACCCTCTCAAATTTTTACCTACCACTAGTGGAAACTCTCAGCCCCACTACTCCCAGGGAGATTTTTTGCACTATAGGATCGATGAAAAAGAAAAGGGCATCTAGTGACGATGGTATTTCAGTGAATTTATTGGAAAAACTTCCTTTGAGTGCTATTCAGGCTCTTTCTGATGCTATTAATATTTCATTTCAGTCGGGCACCTTTTCTCTTTGCCTAAAATTAGCAAAAATTTTGCCTCTTTATAAGGGTGGTGATCGTTCTACTCCATCCAACTATAGGCCGATTTCAATTTTGTCTACTTTATCTAAGTTAATTGAAAGACTTATGAAGGATCGTCTTTTAAGGTTTCTTCTGGGGGAAGGGGTTCTTCGAGATGAACAATTTGGTTTTCTATCGGGGAAAAGCACCTCTGACGCTATGTTTGATTTCTTGTCCAAACTTCTCCAGGGTGTTAATGGAAGAGAGGCGACTGCGGCGGTGTTCTGTGACTTGTCCAAGGCTTTTGATTGTGTGAGTCATAGGATACTGCTTCAGAAGCTTTCTGCTTATGGAGTTAGGGGTGTTGCACTGAAGTGGTTTGAGTGCTATTTGTCTGGTCGCGAGCAGTCTGTGTACCTTAATGGTGACTTTTCTGGTAGGGAATCTGTGGATTGTGGTGTTCCACAGGGGTCAGTTCTTGGTCCCCTTCTATTTCTTGTATACATTAATGATCTTATTACTCTTAGCATATGTGGACATTTTACATTGTTTGCTGACGACACAACGGTTTTATGGTCGAATAAAGATCCCAAGCAGCTTGTCAGAGATGTTGCAGCCGATCTCCTGAGATTAAAGCAATGGTGTGATTCCAATCAACTTTGCTTAAATATGTCAAAGTCCCATATTATTGGTTTCAATTTTCAAGCTGAGAGTCTTGATTTTGGTGAGAACGCATTGGACATGGTAGGCAATTCTGCATTTCTTGGTTTAGTTGATAAAGATTTAAAGTTTTCTGACCATATAATAAAGTTAAATAAAAAACTTGCTTCTGGCTGCTTCTCTGTTAGGGCAACCGTTCATGAACTGGGGAGAGATGTTGCTCGTGATGTGTACTTTGCTTTGTTCGAGTCGCATTTAGGTATGCTCTTCCATTTTGGGGTGCATGTTCAAATTATCTGTTTCAGTCTGTTTTTGTGCTGCAAAAGAGGGCTGTCAGAAGTCTATTTAAGGCCCATTCTAGAATGCATTGTGGTAATCTTTTCAAAGAGAGCCGTATTTTGACCCTACCATCATTATTTATGTTGGAAACTGCATGTTTAATATTCAAAAATAAGAACAGTTTTCTAATCCGACATCACAGTTATCCTACCAGACAGATTAATAATATTCCCCTTCCTATTCCTCATTTTACATCTATCAAAGATTCATTTATATATCGCGGTTTAATGATTTATAATCACATTAGCGTGGAATTAAGAAGTGTTCAGTCTTTGCGCCAGTTTCGTTGTAAATTGAAGTCATATTTGCTTCTAAAAGCCTTTTATTCGATTGAAGACTTTTTTAAGGCTGAGGATGTTGTGTAGTAGATGCTAAGCTTTTAATCTGTTAATTTTAATTTTGAACATACCTTTATGTGTCCCTTTATCTCTGCTACCTTTGTCTACATGCATATATTTTGTTTTATAAACATTTTATAATTTTTTTATATTTGTTTGTAAAATCTGATTTGATTGTATTTATTTTCTGAAGCTTTGTCAATAAAATTCGTGTACATGTACCAAATTTTCGACAATAAAGTACTTAAAAAAAAAAAAAAAACTTACCTTATATTAAACCTGGAAGAATAAACAAACATATTGGTCCTGTTAAAAAACCAGGCAATCTGTGTCTTTTGCTGTCCACAAATTTAACACAATAGCTTCTTCTTCAGAATCCATTTCTCACTTCTGTTCTTTCCATTTGCCCTTGTCATTTTCACATAAAAAGTTTATTGCAATAACTATTTATGCAGATGCAATTTCACCAATGTCTATATTCGATTCAAAGCTTCTTTACAACAATGTAATTCACTGCTTTTTTTAAAAATTTTCCTGTATCCCGGGTGTCAGCACACCCAAATGAAAATTAATCAATCCCAGCTGACACACAATACACTGAACTAAACAACTGGAAAAATTTTGTGAGAAATATAGGAAACAGATCAATTTTGATCAAGATTTTTCGTAAAATTTGATTAATGAAAGTCAGTCAAAAACCCAGGCTTTCAAGCCAAAATAACTGTCACAACATAGTCTCAAAACTGTCATAAAAGCCAAGTGTCTATTCAGAACAGTGTCACTAACCAACAAATATATATGACTGTATACTTACACCCTGCATATAATCTGTACTTACATTTTCATATTATTTGCCAGTGGACTATATAAGTTGTCATAAATTGTGCACTAAAAATAAATCAATAATATTAAATACATTAACATTTTTAAAAATCTATTAAATTTAAATAGTTATACTTACTACCAGCCTCAATGGACTTATATGAAATCACTCATTAATTGATCATTATATTATTTACCAAAAAAACCTCCCGAGCCAATTCCGGATCAGGAATCAACTGGGTATTCCTCAAATAGTTATTAACATTCAAAGACTCCTTCTTGTCCGGGTTTCTTTCTTCATGTTCGTCACAATACTTTTGTAAAATCAACTTGGCCATCAAGCATGGGGCGACTTCGTAAGTTTCAGAGAGCCTCACAAGGATACCAGGCTCCTCACAATTTTTAATCCCTTTATGGTAAAGATCCCAATATCTGTTGCGACTACTCTGGTTCCTACCATAACTATATCGCATTTTTCTTAGGTACTCTGTGCTTAGAATGCTGTATAGGGTATCATAACTCACACTAGAAAAATATTGTTAAGTTGCAAGTGATTATACAAAATGTTAACTAAAGAACAGTGTAGACAAAGAATATATCACACAAATATATCTTTTGTTTAATCTGTTGAGATGCTTACTGTTTAGCGACAGTGGAGCGACTATAAGGAAATTATTGTTATATCTGGGGCTTGGTTCTAAAAGGGCCAAAGTCGCAATTTTTGACAAATTGACTTTAAAGGTAATGAGGTCGCATTAGGTTTGGTTTTTACAACATAGATAGGTTTCTATATTTTTCTTAAGCTTGATTTGGGTATAGAGGATATTGGTTTTTAAAAAAAAATCTTAAAAATGTATAAAAAATTGACATTGGCCTTTTTTTAATAAATAATAAATTAAACTAATAACACTTAAAAAAATCAAAATGAAGCTAACACAAGAAAAAACTTCGTAAAAGTCGTTGCACATACATTTTGATAAAAATATAGGCACCTAAAGTGAATCTTCATCATCTTCACTTTCACCAAGATTATGAATGAAAGCAGTCTCAGAAGAAGTTAGTTCATTAAGAAACAGCAGATAGTATGGCTGACTGTTTTTATCAATAAATGGTAATAAGTCCCTCAAATGTTGTACTTTATTTTTTGGAATGCCTAACGGTTTTTTACTAATAGAGAGAAGTTTTATTGCATTTTCGGAATTACGGGTTGATTTTCTTAATAAATTTAACATTTGATATGGCTCGTCTTCAGCAAAAGTGGTTTTGTATTTCAGCAGACCAGGATTTTCGGTAGAATAATGAATGACTCTTATTTTAGCCCAAACAACAGGGTTTCCCAAAGTATTAACTTTTTTGTGCTGAAACTTTCCCGAAAGGAGTGACTTAAAATTCAAGAATTCTTCCTGAGCCATCTCATGCACAAAAATTGGGAGTTTCCTAGGCACTAAACGAATTAAATTGGCCCAGTCCCTAGGAATTTTTATTTTTACTGCGGTATTTTTTCTAGCCTTTTCAATGGCTGCATGAATTTGGTCGGCTTCCATATGAGTATGTCCCGGAATAAGAAATTTGTGATATATGCTGGCATGCCTTCCTTCTCGTTTAAAATATTCTTCAATAATCGTTAGCAGCATAGCAGAAATTAAAATGTTTTTGTTTTGTCCAGGACAACAATCACTGGACATAATTATTTATATCGATATTGACCTTATAAGAAGTTATATAACATTGGATTGCTGCTGGGAGGATCTCAGGAACCTCGCCGACGCGCAAAATAGGCCAGAGATATTCCTAGCAGGGAATATGGGCAACAATAAGGCTGCAAGAAGGGCTATCCAACTTGCAACCCAGGGAGCCAGCAACAGCCTGGTAGGCCCTGAACCAACATGTTGTGTCAACGATAAGACCTGGAAGAGGGAAATCGGCAACTGGCTAACAAACCAGAACAAATTCTACTGGGAACAGTTGCCAAAAATGGAACAATCCAAACAACTTGTAGGCAGCCCACCCTTCAAGAAGGGTGAGAACATACTGGGCCTCTCCAGACAACAACTGCGAATGGTCGCGGGGCTATTTACAGGCCATGCACCCAGCAGGAAACACCTGCATACGCTAGGGGAATCAGTTACCTCGCTATGTAGGGGATGCAATGAGGAGGATGAAACAACTCTTCACATACTGTGCTTCTGTGAAGCATTTAATCAAACCAGGGCAACATTCCTGGGGGAAGAGACACCCTCACCGGAGGGTATAAGAAATCTACCACTGGGCACAATCCTGGACTTCCTTGAAGCTACAGAATTGAACCTGTGGGACTCAATCAATCAATCGGATATATTACATATAAGCTTTTACAAAGTATGTGTAATAAAATCCAATAATTATAATCTATCTCAGTACATTTTAAGGTGCACCTAGGTAACCAAATACCTGTATGTGCAAAAAAAATCAAAAACAATTTTATAAAAATAAATATTTAAACAAAATATGTCCCATCCACTAACTATTGCAAAGTTTCCATTTAACACCCAATAAATAATTAAACATTAGAAAACAAAAATCCTTCACGATCACGTATGAATGCCTAAAGCTATGAAATATGAAAATTAATTAACAGTAAGTAGTTTTTTAAATACATGTAAATGATCATAAATGTAATCCCCAGATATTTTACAAAATTTTTTGACAGCTTTTGTATGTCTAATATATGGTGGTAATAAGTTGTACAGTTTGGGTGCGTGGTAAAAAATTGATTTTAATTTCATAGTAGTGGCAACAGTTGGAATTGATAAGTGTCTATTTACATTTAATCTAGTCTGATACTGATGATTAACAAAGTTCTTAAATTTATTCGACTTGTGAATATATATACAGAGTGACCAACAGTATAATGTGCGTACATCAAAAATATTTCTGGAATAAAGTAATGCAGTAGAAAATCTTTTGTTTTTTTTGAAAATAACTTTTAAAATGTAGTTTTGGATTACATTTAAAGAAGTCAATGTGTTTTGGTATATCCCACCCCAAAGAATTAGACCATACCTTAGTAGTGATTCCACAACTGCTTTATAAATCGAAATCAAAAGTTGTTTATTTAATATTTCCCTGAGCACATAAAACCTGTATATTAGTTTTCGAATATTTTTTGATAGTCTAAGGATGTGGTGGTCCCACTTTAAGTGTTTGTCAATATAGATTCCAAGATATTTTGTAGAGTGGACTTCATGAAGTTTATCCATAAGACTATCTATGTAAATACTATTAAATGATGGACGGTTTGCAGCTGTGAGGGAAAATGCTATATAAATAGTTTTAGTGATATTTAATGATAATTTAAATGAGTCTAGCCAGTGTTTTATTTTCTTTATACCGTTTATAGCATGTTCCTTCACCAAATCCCATGTTTCCCCATAGCAAGTTACTGCTGTGTCGTCAGCATAAGAGATAGTACTACCGTTTTGTATTGACATATTGGTTAAGGAATTTACATATGCTACAAATAAAATTGGACCCAAAACAGTCCCCTGAGGGATGCCCATTTTAATTTGAAGGGGTTCACTTATAGTATTTTCAACTTTGACGGATTGCTCTCGATCCATCAAATAATCAGCAAAAACGTGTAACACGGTTCCCCTTATCCCATAGGATTCTAGGACTTGGAGCAATTTGTTATGAAGGACTGTGTCAAATGCCTTGGCTAGGTCTAGGAAGACCGTAAGACACTTTCTGCCACCATCCAAATGGTCTGTTATTTGCTCACAAAGCACACAAACTGCATCAGTTGTGCTGAGGCCACTCTGGAAACCAAATTGGTTCTTAGAAATTATATTGTTTTAATTAAAAAATTCCACCAGGCGGTCCTTAAGGCATTTCTCAAAGACTTTAGAAAAAATGTTCATTATACTTATAGGTCTATAATTATTTATATTTGTTTTATCACCTGCCTTGTGAATAGGTTTTACTATGGCTTGTTTAAATTTTTTTGGGACCTTTGCAGTTTGAAAAATTAAATTTATAATGTGTGCGAGAGGGGAAGAAATATAGATATGAATATGTTTTATAATATCGGTTGTAATACCATCAATTCCGGGTGCAGAGGAATTTTTTAAAGAAGCAATTTGTTTGATAATTTCATTCTTATTAGTAGGTCTTAGAAACATTGAAGCCTGTGTGGATGGTTTTATTTGCAGGGAAACTGGAGGATTTTTAACTTTATTATACATATTGTAACCGACATCAACAAAATATTTGTTGCAAAAATTTGCCATATCCAACTTATTATTAAAACTAGAATTATTGTTAGTTACGTTAAACTTAAAATCTTGGTTACTGTTTGAATCTGTTACTTCATTTATTATCTTATATATTTTTGTAGGTCAGTACCACTAGACTTGATTTTGGCTTTGTAATAATCCTGTTTACATTTCTTGATTAACGTGCACAAGGTATTACGGTAACTATTAAAGGCAGTTTTGTTTTCTAAATTGTTATTAGACTAAACATATGGGACACAATAGGACTGCTTCTTAGCAGACCGCAGTGTAGGGAGCCACAAGGCACCACCCAGCGGTGGAGTTTTAGTGGGTATAGGACGAAACAGACTCGACATTGAGTCCCACACTACTGGGGGCGGCGCCGCGTAACCAGTGTTCATAAAGAACTTCTCCACCGACCCCAAAAAAAAAAAACATTGGATTCCTGGGGCCTATGTTCACATTGGCCCTTTTATTGAAAAAAAGAGTATAAAATTGAAATGTTGACATTGGCCTTTAGAGGATTTGTAATTTTTTTCCTGTGAAAGATAGACTTTGGCCCTTATTAGACATAATAATCTGGTCTGTGCCGATTTCAAAAATGCACTTAAGCCCAAATCTAAAAAAAAATGACTGACCCTTTTAGAACCAAGGAACAGATATATAGTATTATTATTATTTATAGGAAAGCCCTTACTAACAGTAATTTTTTGTGTTATTTTTATAATGATGTTTGAGTTTTTGTCCAACTATAAGATGAGGTTGACTGTTGAGAAGAATTTGCATTTGGCTTAGAGCAACTTTGACAGGCACTAAACTACATTTTAAATCTGATTTTAATCAATCAATCAAATCCTTTATTAAATCCATAAAACATGTAGTTACAACAATACACATTTTTTATTACCTATGTGAGGTGTGGATTTTGTCAGTAAAAGAAAATTCTAACTTAATTAAGTATACAATTAAAATATTTATTACAGTTAAAGCATTCAGTCACTTATCCATTCATACATCCATTCATGTTATGATTTATCAAAATATTAAATTTAAATATAAATAGAAAGGCAAAACGCGAGTACACAAAAATTAAATAACAAGAAAATATAACATTCATTCACAAATTAACTCATGCACTAATACACAATACTAGATGAGAGTTTCATTTAAATTTTCAGCCATATACTCATGAAGGGAATAAAAGGCCTTTTCTTGCAGATATATTTTTAGATCTTTCTTTATCTCTTTATCTGATTTTTCTCTGAAGTTTATTGGGAGTTTATTCCAGACATCTAAAATACTATGTACCACATTTTTCTTAACAAATGTAAAATTTGGTTTACACGTCTTGAAATTGTTTTTGAACCTAGTATTATGCGGATGTTGCCCTTTCAGATTCTCAAAAAAGATTTTATTGCCAAGGATAAACGAAACACATTCATAGATATAAATACAATAAAATGTTAGGATGTTATTATGATTAATAAAATATGGTTTACAGGATTCCTGATAGGGTAAATTGAATATAGTTCTCAAGCACCTTTTTTGCAAGATAAGAACTCTTTCAGAGTCCCTCGAATTCTCCCAAAGAATTATACCAATTATTTACAATGATGATAAATATCTACCCAAACAGCATCACATGCATTCGAAATCACAATACGTTCAATATTATAGGGGTACACAGCTGAAAACTAAATTAAATATGCAAATATAGTTATGCGTACCTGGGAAAAGACTCTTGCAATTTCTCAAGACAGTTCCTTGTTAGTCCTTTATAGTTCTGAATGCGGCGAATTATGTGATCGTATAAATTTGTATCCATTGTTCTTGTAAGTTTGTTTATATTTCTCCAAGTTTGTTTACGATTGTTGACATGTACTAGTAGCGAATGTAAGGTTATGCTGGGCGTTTGACAGCTCTCACTCAGGCCGTTTCCCCAGGATGACCGGTGAAGGATTTGAACCGTTGACCTACTATCAACTTTAAAATAATTGTTGTTTTCAAGAAACTATCATCTCTCACACACTACTAACTCTATTAAATTTAAATTAATGTTAAAAGTGAAACAAATAAGGCTTTATGGTCTTGGTGACGTCACACCTTTCCTCGGTTATTTGCTGACGTGTGTCTTGGGTATAGAGGGGATAAACGTCAAATGACGTGTTTGCTAAAAGTTGACATTTTGTTTACGTTTCAAAAATAAAACAAAACAAACAGACGAGAATATTCAAGGTTCAATCATCCGTGTGTAATCATTTTCCTATCTGATCAGTGGCCATATGCCAGACGGTTTTCTCCTATTTTTATTTTTACGATTTTACAGCTTTTTTTTACGTTCTTTAATTGCGCCTTAACAAACATGTCTAGCCCCAAAGAGGAATGCGTTTTGAAGGCTGGTCACCCCCCAGCTGGTAAGCCTTTTTATTCCAATAACCTTGAATTTCTTCAAAACATGGTGTCACATCAATAAAATTAACTGTAAAAATAAATACACATTGAATTACAATCCTCGCACTTTCAGTGAAGGCAGGTGGTATGCGAATCACCCAGCATAAGACAAGAAAAGACTCCGGGGGTCTCACTGAGGACACCACCGGACTGACTGTGTCAGCGAGCCCCCCAAAAACCACCATAGTGTCCGGGGCTGTGGTGAAGGGACATGCCGATTTCAGTCCCGAGGCAGTTCAGAGCTTCCATAAAGAGAAACCACCAGTGGCTCACATTAATAAGGGGGCTGCCCATATCATTCAGCAACCCAGGAAGTAGACTGTGTTGAAATTGGGCTTACGTTTTATTACTCGACTGTTTAAGGTGTTTTATTTTTAAGGGTTAAAAAGGTGTATTATATTATGGTGTAAGTGTAATTTGAAATTCATATTATTTTGGGCACATTTTGCATTTTTAAAGTTGTTTGTTGGTATGTTCAGAGTGAATTTATTATTATTTGTTTTATACCTTTTATTATTAATCAATTTCTATTAATCTAGGCATGAAAATAAAGCCAAGCTTTGAGAAATATTCGGGTTTTTGTTAAGACTTTTCCTTGGACTAACAACATCATTAAAATAAACAGATCAGAGTTATTCCTAGCCTTAAAATGTATTAAAAACTTTTGAGTATTTGGAAGTCATTGTTTACATCTATCTAGTGTTTAAACCTATTTCTAATATGCTCCAGGCTTATAAAGCAATTTTCAGTTTCATATGAAGGCATTCTAAGTCTATTACAGATGATCTTAAGTTTTATTGTAGGGTAGCAAATGAGGTTGATTGGGTCAACCTGCAACTAGATCGACTTGTGGTTTGGTGTATCAGATTCAATACGGACTTAAATATTAAAAAATATTACTCATATAATTTTTAGCTGTGCTGTAAATTATATCAATTATGTCTGTTCTATTACTGATAGTCCTCTTGAGGTTGTGCCTAGTGTGAGGCATCTGAAACTGTGTTCAATTCCAAACTCAGTGTTTTTTTTTTCATTTATGGCTATTATTTCAAAGTCTTAGAGTTTCATAAGGAAATGCATGAAATATTTTGAAAGTGTTCACTTCTCTATTACTGATAGTCCTCTTGAGGTTGTGCCTAGTGTGAGGCATCTGAAACTGTGTTCAATTCCAAACTCAGTGTTTTTTTTTTCATTTATGGCTATTATTTCAAAGTCTTAGAGTTTCATAAGGAAATGCATGAAATATTTTGAAAGTGTTCGCTTCTCTAGTGCACCTTAGTTCATCCTCACCTCCATATGGAGCCTTCAGTATAAAAACTCTATTCAACTGATTGAGCAGGTCCAGCACAAGTTCCTGAGGTACATTGCTTTTAAGAGAAACATTCCACTTCCTATAATTTACAATAAAAACATATTATTTTGGAAGCTCATAGAAAGTATCATGACACGAGTGTCTTATGATATTTTGGATTCTAAGAGTTCTTGGCACGATTAGATTACATGTACCCATCCATCAAACACATCCTTTATACAGGGTGTTTCATCAAACTTCTGGGGGCTGTTCAGTGCAACAGAAAAATCCATTTGAATATAGAAACTCATGTCCGGAAATGCGTCACTACGCCACTACGGCCCTAAGATGCGTTAAAATTTATAAAAAACATTAATTACCTAAATAGGATCTGCTGCATTTATTTTTACCTTTTGTACATGATACCATAACAACAATTGTTTAAAATCAACGCTTATCAATGTCAATTCTCAATGTAATGTTTAAAAAATTTATAGCTTACAATTTTTAAACATTTATATTGCTAATGGAAAACTTTACCAATCAAGAATTGGTGGATATGCATTTGGCATACGGAGCAACAAACTGCAATGCACGAGCAGCATCGCGGTTGTATCATGGACGTTATCCCGAACAACAGCATCCTGGATACAAAAAGTTTATTGCGGTTCATCGGCGGCTCGCTGAGACAGGCATTTTTAAGACCAAGATGCATGATACTGGTGTTGCTCGAACCGTAAGAACGGTCGAATTTGAAGAAGAGGTGCTTCAGCGAGTTGCCGATGAACCATCAAATAGCACACGTAACGTCGCTAAGAATATGAATACGAGTAACGCTTCTGTCTGGCGGGTACTACACGAGCAACAACTCCATCCTTATCACTTCCTGAAAGTTCAAGGTATGACTGCAGCCGATTATCATCCTAGAGTTCAATTTTGTCCATGGCTTCTGGATCACATCATTGCACAACCAAATGTTTTATGATATGTTTTGTGGACCGATGAAGCCTCTTTCACAAGAACAATACAGACATATTTCTGGACATGGGTTCCTATACTCAAATGGATTCTACTGTTGCACTGAACAACCCCTAGAAGTTTGATCCCATTCTTCTGAAACACCCTGTATATTCCTTCCTATAGGACTAATGATGGAAATAATTCGTTTTTCACAAGAGCAGGTAAACTTGCAAATCAGTATTCACTATTCAGCTCAGTTGGATCTCTTTCTTCACTGAAATGATTATCTTAAGACTGTTAGGAAATGGTATGCTATAGACTTCTGTGTAACTTTTCTCTCGAATAAACTCATTAGGATATATTGCAGTCACTGATTGTAATAATACTTGTAAGTAAGAATAATTTAATATGGTATATCAATATTTTACTTGATCGTATATTGGGTTTAATGCCCGTTGGTGAATAAATAAATCCCTTGTATTTGAAGCTATATCAAGCAGACTTCTCAAGTCCCTGGACTTGAGAAGAATTTTCTTAAACATTTCAGGATTCTAGAGTAATTTTTTATGTTTTCCAGGAGTATTATATAAATTATCTGTTTTCCAGGCTTTTGAGGTCGTTTTCAATTTTATTCCAAACATTTGAAGCTATTCGAAATCTCTTCCTTGTATTGGAAGCCACATCTCACAAACTTCCTGTATCCCTGGACTTGTGCAGTTATTTCTTCAATGTTCCAAACTTTTAGGTTTGTTTCCTAGGAATATGAAATAAAATTATGCATTTTCCAGGCTTTTGAAGTAATTTTTAATTTTATTCTAGGCATTTGAAGTCACTTCAAGGTTCTGCCTTGTATTGGAAACCATATCTGATACACTTCTTGTGTTCCTGGACTTGTAAAGGAATTTCTTAGATATTCCGGCAATAAAAAATAAAATTGCGGCATTTGAAGTAATTTAGAGATGAATAACTCATTTGTTTTTCGTTTTAGTTTTGGTATTAAAATAGGTTTACTAATATAGCTTTTCAAGTTGGTTGATAACCTCAATTATAACCGAGATTTTTAATAGCGTAAATACCTCACACACAATACCTTATGACACCATCGTGACCTCAAGCAGGTAATAGTGATTATACAATTATTATAGTGTATTAGTTTCAGTTGAAATTGTAAAAGGCTGTTGCTGAAATAAATGAATTTTAGTCCAGGCATTTGTAGTTATTTTAATCAATCAAGTTTATTGTTAATAATATGTCTAGAACACATTCTTACAAGTCAAATCCCAACTAATTAAAGACTTATATAAGTACAATACGTTAATACATAAGACTACAATTAGATTATGCAATTTAAAAGGTCACATTCATCAAAATGGTAAAAACACAAACCAAAATGTAAACTCAAGGTATTTTAAAACTTATAAATTATTAAAATTTAAAGAAAAGTGCTCCCTCACAAGTGTAAAAAGCACTGTTAATTAAGAATGTTTTAATTTTAAAATTAAGTACCTGATATCGATTGTTTTAATATGTGGAGATAGTTTACCCTCATTATTCCTTATAGGATAATCATGAACCTCCTTCAATAGAGAGAAAGATTTTGTTTGATCAAGTTTCTTCCTTGCATTCGAGACTATATCTTATATATCATTAGAATTGTAGAGTAATTTCATAGATAAGGAATTTGAAGTTATTCCAAGTCTCTTTCATGTAATTGAGAACAACATATCTCACAAACTTCTTCTGCCTCTGGACTTCTAAAGTAATTTCTCAAATATTTCACGTTTTTGAAGTAATGTTTTATGTTTTCCAGTAATATGAAATAAGACAGACAAGTTTTTTCCTTCTATTTGAATCCATACATTATACACCCATATCATTCATATTCCCACTTTTATATATCTATCTATATTTTCTATAGTAAAGAAATTTGTATGAAAAACCTACATAATACTGTCTAGGAGACCTTGGTACATTCGAGTTTCTTAAAAATTGATGAGCAACATATTAATTACATCCTGATTACCTTCAGCAAATCCATCATCTAGCTGCAAATGAGTTTGATATTCGAAGCTTCTAAAACTTATTAAAATTTTGTACTAGGTACATCATGATTCGTTTTAGTAATGTAAGATTTCTAGCAAACAACACTTACAACTTTGCACCTACTTCTTAAAGTGGAAAGCACTATAATTAATTGTTGTAATTCACGTCTGACCCAAGGAGGAAGTTAGTACAGTTCCATCTCGAAATAAAGTAAGTTATACACCTCCTTAAAATAAAACGACAAATTTTGTAATGTTTACTGTTTTATTATTAATAATCTGTAACAATACTATTTACTTTCTATAGCATGTAATTGGAATTTTACATGCAAACCAAAAGAATACGATAAAATATTATTGCTTATTAATGTTTATTTTTTATATTTAAAGAAATACATGTTAGTCGTTTCATTTCACTTATTAATTATTAGATTACATCCTCCGTATGACATCATCAAACCTTTTACAAGAATCATAAAGTTAGAAAGTTAAGCAAGAATGTTTTAATTTTAAAATTTAGCATCTGATATCGATAGTTTTAATATGTCGAGGTATTCATGATTATTCTTATATAATAAGGATAATCATGAATCTCCTGTAAGGTTCTATAGAGGGAAAGATTTTGTTTGATGTACAATAAACATATATTCCAGTATCAAGTTTTTTCCTTGCGATAAGGAATTTAAAGTTATTCCAAGTCTCCCTCGTGTAACTGAGGGCATATCTCACAAACTTCTTCTGCCCCTGGACTTTTAAAGTACATTCTTAAATATTCCACGTTTCAAGTTTTCCAGTAAGTAATATGAAATAAAATTGTGAGTCTTCCAGGCTTTTGAGGTAATTCTCCATTTTATTTCAGGCAAGTTTTTTCCATCTATATATTACACATCCATGTCCTTACTATTCCCACTTTTATATATCAGAGTCAAGAAATTTGTATGAAAAACCTACAATGCTGTTTGGGAAACATGGTACATTCATATTTTTTGTAAGTTGCTTAAAAATCGATGAACAACACATTAATTACATCCTGACCACCTTCAACACTTCCACCAAAGTATATAGATTTCAACAAGTAGAATCACTTCTTTGATCGCCTCAAAATGCCGCCTTTTTTTATAAGCGGTCGTAAATCACTTGTAAACTACGCCGGCACCCCTCGCATGACAGGTTACAAGTCCGTCCACAAAGTTCACATTAGAAATGCGTTTACGGGGGGCAATAAGGAAAGTATTAAGTTTAATAATATTATTGGGTAAAATCAAGGTTTTTTTATTTTAAAATATTTTGATGAGTTTTTACGATTATTCATTGTGACACATTAAATAAACAACAACTAGGTAATAGGTAATATATTTATGTATGCATCCAGTCGCCATTTTTTTTGCTTTTATTTCTTTTTATAATACTAATAAAACGCTTACATTCGAGTCAAAACCTTAGGAATGTTGTTAAGAAATCTAGAATTCCCTAAAAACCCTTTAATCTTAATAAAGGTGTACCTAATATAAAGGGTGTAAACCTAAATCTATACCTTAATTGCCGACTAGTTAAGCTGAATTTATACAGACAAATAGAATAAAATAAGGCCTTATTTGACATTTTTGCATTTGAACAGCAAAATAAAATAAAATAAGAAATAAGGAATTACCAATCACATGCCAGTTATATTTCAAGAAATTGACCAATTACATACCAGGTAAATTTTATCTCTTTGTCTTTCAGTGGGTTTTCTGATCAAAACGCCGGGCGTACTTTCGTTTTCAAATAAAAATAAAATATTAGTTGCATTTTGGTCAACTTCTTATTTTAGTCTTATTTTATTCAATCCAGCATTATTATTCTCAATAATAAAAACGTAGGGTTGTACCGATTATCTTTATTTTTTTGATTGACCTGGTTACTTAAGAGGAATCATTTGGTTCAGACACTTAATTTAGACACCCTGTATTTAATCCTTTACTTGTTTGGGGATTTTCTCAAAATCCACTTTACCTACTATGTAGGTATGTAGGAACCTGGACGTTTATTAGAATGAAGTTTATTTCTACCTGGATGTTTACTACCATTTATTATTAAATGGAATATTTATTTGTTGAATCACAGTTGGCTGATCAAAACACATGTAATTAGTAGGAAACTGCAAAAAGGAAAGTAATTAAAAAAAAACACTTGATTTATATGTAGGTATATGCATATATTTCTTATTTGTTAATAATCGTAATTGCATTACAATGCACACTTACTATTCTATTACACAGTAAAAAATATTAAATTATAAACAATACATATTTATTTAGAGGAACTATGTACGAGTATAATTTTAAATCTTATTCTAATCCAAAAAACATTTGTACAATAATTATAAATTTTGCAGTATTTTCAGCTTCGGGTTTTCCTTCTTATCTTCTGTTCTAGTTTTAGTTATTTCTCTAATTGCAAATTTTAGTGTATAATAGATTCTTACTCTTGTAAATAAAGCTAACATATAGTCCAAAGGAAAACTCGAACAAGGGTGTGAAAATGGTATTTTTGCATATTCTTCTTTTAAATAAATGCCTGCATTATCTTTTACACAAATATTATTAAATTTTTTCGTAAAAGCATCCTCTAGTAAGATTATGTATTCATTGAAGCTCTTTGGGGGTACAGTTAATCCCCCAAATCGTCCCTGACTACCCTCGTAGGCTTTTTTTTTTCACAAAAAATTGTAGTTTGATCATCACCTCTGCAAAAATTAATACAAATATCACAACTATGTTTAAAACTACATTTTCGTAATAAATATCCACACACATACACTAGTGCGTTGCCTTCTTCTGTATGTAAATTTTGATAATCTTTGCTGTTGATATTTAAAATTGGTGTATAATTTTTTGTTGGATTTAAAACCGATACCCGTTTTACTAAATCTGGAGTTATGGTGAGTAATATATCACTTACATCCGCTAAACAATTGGAACCTTCCTTTTCATCACAATACCTTAAAGCAAAGAGCTTTTTAAAAGCCCTACAAAAGTGAATGGAAGTTGGATTTTTAGCATTTCCATAAGCATTCCTGATTTGTCCAAAATAATTTTCCAGACAATCTTGGTTAAGGTTTCGTGTTAATAAAAATGTGTAACTCTTAGATTTCAATACCTCTCATAATTTTATTGTTGATGATATGGTCAACCTCCAGCCATAAATAAATCTTAATGTTTTGGTTACATCTTTTTCGATTATTTTGTTTCTTTTTCTATTTTTACTTTTCCAATGACTTTTTTGAATGAAATTTTATTTGTTTTTCGGTCCCTATAAATGCTTGGAATGATATCAGCGTACTTGAATTTAAAATGTCAAATTATTGATTCATATCATTTATGAAATTTGCTGTTGTCTTGGCCTCAACTGATATTTTTTTAAAATCAATATAGGTATGCATAGCAACGGAAACAGAATGACTAAATAACTGTGATGCCAATTTTACCCTCATTTTTTTAAATCATTTGGATTTAAATGGTCATCCGTTAACTTTGGTGCTAAGCGAAACTGTTTTGCCTTGTCCAGTTTGTACATCTCTTCAATGTAACATTTTTCAATAACCTGCCCGTCATTAAGATGAAACTTTGAAGAAAATAAGTTATTTCTTGTCGATTTTAATAAATGGGGAGCGTCAAACATAAAAAAAACTTTTATATCATCAACAAAAAAATATGGTTTTTCTATTGTTAATTTAAGAGTTGATTTAACTAGTTTATAAAAGCTTGGACCCTGAAAGTAAAAGTCCGTAAAACTAGCACTAAATGACAGAAATTCACAAAAACAAAAAATATTGGCACACTCGGTAAACGTCGAAAATAAACTGAACCGAGTCAACCCTATAACCACATTTCGTCGACGAACCGGTATAAATCCCCCGCATGCGGGGGATCGATAATTTCCGATAGGCGAGAGGGGCGGCGTCGGCAGGTGCGGATGGTTAGTCGAAAAGGGTCGAGTGACTTGACTGTGCTTTCACTATTTTGCATTTATGACTTTATCTTCGAACTTTCTTTTTGAGTTTTTGAGTTTTTTGAATTTTGTACTACATGATTCATTTTAATGTAGAATTTATAGCAATTAACACTTACAACCTTGCACCTACTTTTTAAAGTGAAAAACACTATTTAATCGTGCTGTTTTTTTTCTACAATTAATTGTTGTAGTTCACGACTGATTAAAGGAGTTGAATATAGTTGACACTTTTTATTACAAACATACCTGAAATAAAACTGGGTCCATCTATTTATGCTTGACATTCCTCCAAAACAGACCTCATACAACACAATTCAATGGCAACCAGTCTCACTACCTAATAACCAAATTATGCTTTTTAAAGAACTGCAATGTGACATACAACTTTGAGGCACTAAGTGAGTGAAATAAAGTGAGTTACCTATAAACCTCCTTAGAATAAAAAAAAATAAAACAACAAATTTCGTAATGTTTACTGCTTTATTATTAATAATCTGCAACAATACTAATTACTTTACATAGCATGTAAAATTACAAGCAAACCAAAAGAATACAATAAAATATTATTGCTTATTTTTTATATTTAAAGAAATACATGTTAGTCGTTTCATCTTACTTATTAACTATTACATCCTCCGATCAAACCTTTTACAAGAATTTTAAAGCAATTTATCATATTTATATCGTTAAAGTGTAAAAAATCGAAAGGTGCATTCAACGAAGTAGTAATTTAGGAGGCAATCAATAAAACGGTTCATTTACATTTTTCTTTGTCTGTGCTATTTAAAATCTACTTATTTCTATACAATTCTTTTTTACAACGACGTCCCATATCACAATTCTCGGATGCAGATCCTTATTAAATACAGACATAGATGTAGATACAGTGACCCTTTGATCCTGTGGTCACAGTAAAAAAATAGCGATTCTAATAAGCGAAGAGAATTGAAACAGCTCTACAGTATCTAAAATTTCGTTTCTTTTTCATGGTCCGACTTGTGAGAAATACTTCTTGAAGTGTTAATTAATTAAAAATACATTAAAAAAAAAATAATGGGAAGACGTTGGGTTAACTACCATTTTCCTGTAACCCTATTTACACTTAACCGTGATAAAACCGAATTAACTTATATACAACTAACAACGTTCCTTCATCCTTTAACATGTAAAAATTTAAAGCTTATAAATGCACTTACTATGTATATTTATATCCATTTAGCCTTTAAAAGGGAAACTGAGGGAGAAGCACTAAAATGGTATAAATATACAATTTTTTTGTTTTTAGAAAAAACTCCCTAACTAGCAACAATATAACTGGAGTAAAATATTGCACTAAACTGGAATGTTTTGATGCAATATGTGCGCTTAACGCTACCTTTAAGGAAATAATTAACTAATTTATATAGTAAGTAATAGCGACTTATAAATATTGATATCGAATTATCGTTAATTAATTTTTATTTTGTTCCTTCTTTAATTTAATCGTCGTTTTAAAATACATTTGCTACTTGTAGTATGTATCGTTTAGTACCATTAAAACCGAAAATAAGTTGTTGAAAGTTGAGGATGGTTGAGGACGAGCCAAATTGGGATTTCTGAATTACGTATTTAAGAGAGTTCTTTGGAGTAATTTTGTTATTAGTTATTTCAGGTATTTGAAGCCATATTAAGAAATTCCATTTTCAATATTATTAATAGGAGCAAAATTATATGTGTGAAAATTAAATTTGTATGTTACAAGATCTTAAATTCAGATGTCAATAGGTATAAGAATGAAAGAAAATTTGTCAAAGAGCACACAAAATGATTAATTAAAAAAAATAGAATAATAACAATTAAAACACAGAATAATGGTGTAATTATTACCCGATACTTTCTCTGCCTTTACTCTCTTATGCCGTTTCTGAATTTAAGTCAAAAAAATTCCATTTTTCTATAGTCAGTAGATGAATGAAAGTTACTTTCGTAACAAGTATTCAGCAAGACTGAATGAACTTCCTATGAATGTACACCCATATGTCCAATAAAAGCAAAACTTTGATTAACATACATCTTTGGATATTACATTGTAATGTTACTTGGTTTGTATAATCAACATGATTTTATTTGAGTCCTTTGTTCTTTTTCAACTATACTGAAGTCTTTATTTGGGTATCGATTAATTAATTGTATGAGGAGC
Source organism: Anthonomus grandis grandis (assembly GCF_022605725.1). NCBI lineage: Eukaryota > Metazoa > Arthropoda > Insecta > Coleoptera > Curculionidae > Anthonomus > Anthonomus grandis. Next base: position 2,407,479 of record NC_065549.1, read on the forward strand.
CAAAATTTACTTGCTAACTAAAATTTTCCAGGGATTTTCACTTATCATTAAAGTTGAGATTGCCTGGAAAAATCGACTCTACATCCTTGGAATGAGTTAGAAATGATCCTAAATCCCCTGATAATAGAAACAATTTTTTTTGCCTTTTTCAGGCATTTCATGTTTTCCTAATTTGTTTATCTTAAAAGTTCAAGTTGTCTGAAAAAATCGACCGTAAATTATTGAAATTTGTTTTTTTGAAAAAGTACCTGGAAAATAATGCAAATAATTTTCAAGGCCTGGAACGAACTAGAGATGGCCAAAAAAACCCTTAGACAGGATTAAAAATTCATTTTTCCAGGCATTTTTTAATGCTTGCCAGGGATTTTGAAGAAAAATGTGGTAAAATTGTGTGCACTTTTTCAGTTATTATGTTACAATAATCTATACTAACAAATAAACATCAAATTATTATCGTCACTTACGTTAATATTTACGTAAATGGCCTGGCAAAAGCAGGTAAAAATTGATAAAAATAAAATCCCTGTACCTATGTAGTAAGGGAGAGGGAATTTTTTAAGGTAGGGAAAGGTAAGGGCACACCTCACATTTCCCTAAAGGACTTCAAATGCCTGGAAGAAATTATTGATTTCTTACAGGCAGTTGAGCCCAAAATTTTTTCTCTTTTTTCTTCTTCAAAGACTTCAAATGCTTTGAAGAAATTATTGATTACTTACCAGCAGTTGAGTCAAATTTTTCCATTTCTCCTTTTACTTCTTCTTGTTCTTCTTCTTCAAAGGACTTCAAATGCCTGAAAGAAATGATTGATTTCTTACAGGCATTTGAGCCCAAAGTTTCTTCTCTTCTTCTTCAAAGAAGTCAAATGCCTGGAAGAAATTATTGATTTCTTACAGGCAGTTGAGCCCAACATTTTTTCTCTTCTTCTCCTCTTTCTTCTTCTTCAAATACGTCAAATGCTTGGAAGAAATTATTGATGTTTTACAGGCAGTTGAGTCAAATGTTTCTTTTTTTCCTTTTGCTTCTTCTTATTCTTCCGCTTCAAAGGACTTCAAATGCCTGGAAGAAATTATTGACTTCTTACTGACAATTGAGCCAAAAGTTTTTTTTTTCTGTTGCTTCTACTTTTTCTTCTTCAAGAACTTTAAATTCCTGGAAGAAATTATTGACTTCTTACAGATAGTTCAGTTAAACGTTTTTTTTTCTGCTACTTCTATGACTATTCTTCTGGACGTAGTCGTACAATCGTCTGGCCACCTCATTCTCCCGATTTCACTCCTTTGGATTTTTTTTTAGGAACCACGAAATAGAAAGTTTACCAGGAAGTTCCAGAAATCAGAGAAGAGCGTCTTCAGCTGAGGAGATTAAGTTTAGGAATAACTTAAAGACATTTTAAAGTGAAGCTTTTTAATTATTGGATAAATTTTACGCCACTTTTAGTCTTATTGTTTTGTTTTATATGTTATTTTAATTGTTGTTATTCAGTGACTATTTTTGATGCTTTTACCTATAATGTTTCCTTATTTTGTTCTAGAAATATTTCCACTATTTTCTCTTTTTTACGGCTTTCTCAACAACTAAAGCGATTTTTGATACGATTGATTGAACGATACTCAGCAGGTTGTTTTAATAGAATAGCTTGCCATCAGAACAATGGTGAGCAAATTTTGTGAATATAATTCTTCAATAAAAGTCTTTTGTACATAATGCGTACTTATTCGTCGCACTTACCTCCCCTTATCTTAAAAATATCTCTCTCCCTTACTACCTAATGAAATGTTATGAGCATGGTTATAGAGATTTAATTTTTGTCAATTGATATCTGTTTTTTGTAGGCCATTAACTATTAGCGTAAGTGGCGATAATAATTCGATGCTTATTAATGAGGGGTTCCAGTCCAAAACTTGCCCTTTCCACATATCGTAATGTGCCCACCCCGGAGTAACTTGCACACCAAGTGTATTTTTGTTAACTTTTTTTTTAGGTTATGTTATTTTGTGTTTTATCGCCGGCTTTCTGTTGTTACAGGTAAATACAGTATAAAAAATGGTTCGTACGTACAAAAAAACTCCGGGAGCAAGAAATTACCGAATTACTCCGAATTACTCAGAGAACGCCTTGCGCCAAGCGGTAGATGCAGTAAATGCGGGTATGTCGAGGAAATTAGCAGCCGAAACTTTCAAAGTAGAACGGACTACGTTAGGTCGAAGACTTCTTGGTGCACACTCGAAATCAGTTGGTCGTCCAAAGGTTTTAAGTGATCAAGAAGAGGCTCTCATTTCAAAGACATCGGGTGTTGTAGCATACTGGGGATTTCCTCTCACAAAAGTTGATATTCGTGACGTAATAAAAAAAATCTTGGTCAAACAAGGAAAAAATGTTTGAATTTTCAAAAATAACTTCCCTGGACCTGATTTCTTCCAATTATTTATAAAAAGGAACCATTTAAGCGTTAGAATGGCTTCAAATATAAAGAGATCCAGAGCATCAGTGGATCGTAATGAAGTTAAATTTCTTTAATAATATTGACTTAGCAATTAGAGAAGTGAAAAGCTCAAATTTGTATAACTATGATGAAACCAACGTTACAGATGATCCTGGGTCCAGGAAGGTGGTAGTGCCAAGGAACACGAAGAGAGTGGAAAGAGTTCAGGAGCTACCATCAGTTTAATGGTTTGTGGAAATGCCAATGGAGACCTTTTACCACCAATGGTTGTATATAAAGCTTTGCATCTTTATGACAACTGGACGCAAGGTGGACCACGAGGAACAAAATATGCGAGCAGTGCGAGCGGATGGTTCGACATGAACTTATTCGAAACGGTGACAACCTGGCAGGCATGTGGTACAAATAACATCTACATAACTCCCTTCCCAGCCAAGGCCACGCATTTAATGCAGCCCCTTGATGTGGCCGTATTTGCGCCTATGAAAAGAAAATGGAGAGAGATTCTCGATCAGTGGAGAAAGGAGTCGCGGTTCCAAGGCTGTATCCCGAAAGAACAATTTCCGAACCTACTGGACAGATTGTGGAAAGGGGTAAGTCAAAATGTAGCAGAGAATCTCAAATCAGGATTTAGAGCAACTGGTTTGTATCCTGCAAATCCCGACGAAGTTTTGAAGCGCATTCCTGGTGGACTAGAAGATGCAGACATCGAAAGAGTCTTAGACAACAGCTTGGTTGATTTGGTTGAAAGAGCACCGTGGAACAGGGGTTGAGAAAAAACGCAAAAGGGGAAAAAAAGTCGAACCTGGAAGTGATGCGCCTCGCACTGTTACAGACCTTAATATTTCTGAAAATCCTCTAACCGTTCCTGAGGAATTTCGAACTACAGCCGAAGAACCAGGACCCTCTTCATCTAGTGTTTTGCCATGCACTCAGCAACTCCTTACCAGGAAAAGCAAGAGAGAAAGAAAGACTAATAACTGCCAGTGTGGTATCTGCAAGATTAATTGGAAAGACTACAGAGGCGCAATTGATTAGATACAATGCACGAAGTGTCGAGCTTGGATTTGTGGACCCTGTAATAAAGACTGCAAAGACCCTTATTTTGAATGCGAATGGTGTGAGGATTCGGAAGACAATGAATCTTCAGTCGATGACAGTGATGCCGACAAGGACTTCCTAGTTACACTTGTGATTTTTTCAAAGAATGTGCCTTATTTTACCAAAGTTTTGCTAGATAAAGTTTGTTTATTTTTTAATAAGTTCTTATTAATATTTCTAAGCATTTATAGGTACAGAATTTGTGTTTAAGTTTCATATATTTTGACAATTTAGGTATTATTTTTTCTTTAAAAATATTGATTTTTAATTGGTTGTAACGGTGGCCCTTGTTATAGGTTTTTTTCATATGATTAAGGGGTAACATGCACAGAATATGCTTTAGGATGCAATTTATAAAGATTTTTTCATGGATGTGCAAGTTGCCCCAACCATGGGGTAACTTGCACACCCCACAAACAAATTTTTTTTTAGGACCAATGGCTGCATTCTTCCAATTTTTATACCAGCCATGGATAGCCCTTAAATAGGTCGGTACAATATAATTTTTGCAAAGTTGTAAAGTTACAATGTACGGGGGTACATTGGGAAATGAGCTGAAAATGTGTGCAAGTAGCCCCAGTTTACGGTAATTGGCCAGAAATGCAATCAATTCTTATATCTATAGAATTGCATTAATTATAGTAGTAATTTTGGCATTCACTTAAATCTTCTTAATTACATTTCGACAAAATTCAATAAAATCAAATGGACAAGACAAGTTATGGCATGAAAAAATTCAACATTTGAAGCTTTTGAAAGAAACATGATATATCTCCATCGATCCTCTTTTACAAAACTCATTGACTTCACCCTCTTCATTTATTACGTCCCAAGTTAATAAAACAATAAATTATAAAATCCTAATTGATGTCTCTCTTCCCAGGTGTCGACGAAATGGAAGATTAACAATTTACTGGCGTCCCATTTTTTTTTCGTTTACAGCTACTCTTTTGTTAATGTAAGCCACCGCTATTTAATTAAATTATTTGATTCTAATAGATCGTCATTAAATAATTTCGTTACAATCGACTTTCTGGAAGAAACAGCTTGTTTTGCTCTTGCTCCTGATGGAACCCCGAAAGACTTGAATTTCTGGAGAAAATTGTCATGTTCAGTCTTTGTTATAAAACTTCTTCACTTTCTTACCGAACAGATGTTGAATGACGGCATTTTAATGTGTAACATTTAGGATTCGCTGTTTGAAATGACACAAAAATAATAAATCACGCTACAATGAACCTATAAATAAAACTCTGCGTTCCTATTAGTCACATGGTCAAGACGACTTTTGAAATGATGCTTGATTTTTCTTATGCTTTTATTATAGGCTAAGACGAGTATTAGCATGTTTCAATTAGTTTAACATATAGAGGGCTATTAACCGATGTTCTTTTTTTTTATTATTATAGATATGATTCTTCAAAACAAAGGCTAACGCCAGTTTTTTGAATGGAACCCGTCATTTGTTAGCATAGCTTAAAAAAATGGTATGTTAAGGGCCTGGTTTTCAAGTTAAATCATAATAAATGAAAAAATGCCTACACAATTTTACCGCATTTTTCACCAAAATTATAGTTTTTCGTTTATTATTTTGAATAATTTCTTCACCACCTTCTTCACTTTTATGCATCTAGAGGGCACACAAGTGGTAGAAAAATGGGTTTCAGCGAACTCGTAAAAATTCGATAAATAAAATTATTATATGGCTGCGATTCAAAGACGTAAAGAGTGTGACCCCCATTTATATGGTTTTTTATCGATAAAATTGGACGCACAACACTTGGCGAAAGTATCGGAAATCGTAACACCTAACACACTGTATATTTTTACATAGAAATGGTTGTATCTTAACATCGTTAATAACCTCATATTATTATTATTACAATAGTAAAACAGTTAAGTAAGTAAGCTCTCCTCAACCATAAACCTCACAAATCAACTAGGCATTATTCCCCGTTAAACTATGAAAACCTAATTGGTACACAAATGTATAGTAATAATAATAATAATACTGGTAACTATAAAACTAGTATCACTAAGGCGTAACATCGAGAAGTGAGAGAAGAAAGAATATAAAGTTGACCAGTAAATCCACGACGTCCCGTTTAGGACTTGAGGAGTTTGTTGGCACGCTGGTTTGCCACCGCGATTCGTGTTTCGTTGCTTTCGCCCTATCCAACAACACATATGACCAGGGTGCCCCAAAATCGTTCAGTTAAAAATGGAAAAAACATCAACACGTCGACCCTCCGGTTCCCATTTCGAAACGAGCACCATAACATCCTTAGGGTCTATAGTCAATCGACTATAGAGCCCAATAAATGAATAATTTGACAGTGGGAACCAGACGGACGAACCTGAACAAACATATACGTATATAAATATATAATAAATAAAATAACAATCATTATGGTGTCTGGTGTAAGGTTTTTAGTGTCTACTTGAGGAGGTCGTGAGCGCGCTGATTGGCTACCTCTATCCTTGCCGCATTCGAATCTCCCTTTTGTAGTAGAAATCGTTCGATAGAGGGCGTCAGTGGAGCGGTGTTGGAATTTTGTTGTTGTAGTAGTAGTAGTAGTAGTGTCATGGAGTGAACGAGGTAGCAATGTAAACAAACAAAAACGATATTAAGTGAGGTTAAAAAAGAGAGAAATTGGTGCAAATTATTATGTATGCAACAGGCAAATTGAAACCCAATAAACGTGAAATGTGTTTCTGGTTTTGTTTTTGGGTTTCTATAAGGGTGGTCGAGTTAACGTGAGTGGTTTGGTTTATATGGTTGCCTTAGAATGTCTTTTGGGGTAAATATTAAAACTGTTTTTTTCTCAGGAGCCTGTAGGTTTTTTTGGAAAAACCTTGAAAAGGGTGCGTAGTCAAATTTTTTGAAGCACGCACACATATTTTCAAAATTTAATTTTCACTTTATGGGCATTTTGTAAAAAATTCTTATATACCAAAAATTATTTTTTTCTTAACACTCTGTAGATTTTTGGAAAAAAACCTGAAATAGGTATCTAGTGAAATTGTTTGAAGAATACGTATACAAATTTTCAACATTTTATTTTAAATATTTTTTTAGTTATGGACATTTTGTGAAAATTTCAAAGTAAAATGTTATTTTCCAAAAATAATTTTTTTCTCTATACTCTGTAAGTTTGTTAAAAAACCCTGAAATAGGTGTCTAGTTAAATTGACCGAGGAATATGTGTACAAATTTTCAACTTTTTATTTAGACTATTTTTTGAGTATGGGCATTTTGTGAAAATTTCAAAAAAAAATCTTATTTTCCAAAAATCCACTTTTTTTTCCATACCATGTAGGTTTTTCGAAAAATACTGAACTCTACTAAGATGTCTACTCAAATTGACTCCTACAACTATATCATACAATATACATACAGTGTGGTGACTTTAACTGGAATAAATTCAGTTAAAACTAATCAAATTTTATCTCGCAAAAGTCCTGAGACCCGTCGATTTTTGTTTATTTTTTTTCACATTTCAAGATAGTTTTTGTATTTTTTCACCTACAGGAGGGGTCCAAATTAACCCCAACTTTTTTTTTTCAAATGGAAAGCCACTTTTTTTAAACTCTCATTGAAAAGGGCCCTTTTTCTTGATTAAATTGCCCTATTTACTTTTGTGATTATCTAAAGGAGAAATACGAAAAAATAAATAAAAACCATTAAATTATTAAAAGTTGCGTTTAATGTATAAGATGCTAAAAATGAGCACCATTTACTTGTTGGCAAAGCCCAAGACGATAATAAAATTCGTTTCTGACATTTTCTAACACTTCTGGAAATATTTGTCGGATTTCTTGCCTAATACGTTCTTTGAGTTCGTCTAGGTTTCCTGGTTTGCTCATATAAATTTGACTTTTCAAATGTCCCCACAGAAAAAAATCAAGTGGGGTGAGATCGGGAGAACGTGCCGGCCGCATATTCGTAAATACCCGACGTATAATCCACCCGAAGTAGTTTCGTTACATAGCAGACGCATTACGATTATAGAGACTTATTACCTGACGCGTGATCCACTCGAACTAGCTTTACTATATATACCAGACGTATCAGACTTATGTAACTGACGCGTTATTTGCTGTATAATAAAATTAGAAGAGAAATAAAAAAAAATGAATTTTTTTAGTAGTAAGTAAAAGTATTATAAATACTTCTAATTTCATTTATTTCGAAATCAATGAAGAATTAACCAAACTTAGAAAACCAAAATTGTTTACTTTAATTAAAATTTTAAATATTCCTAGGTAAAGTTGGGTCACCCTGAATAAACAAAACTTTTTAGGCTCAATTTTAGACAGATTTATTTTTTGGATTTATTGATTCCCAAAGTTTTTTTGCAACACATGTTTTCAGACAATGTGGAGACTTAGTATTTCTTTTTCTTATGCCTCCTGAGGTTCTACCAACAGCAACTTTTTTTTTAGTTCCACATCGACGACGTGCTACTGAAGTCGGCTGAACTGTAATCCGTTTACCACGACGACGACATTTGTTTTTGGACAAGTTTTTAGCTCGGATACCTTTCCACTTAAAAGCAGTGAATAAACCATTAAGTAAAGTAGTTTTTGAACCTACGTATTTTTTATATTTTCCAAATATATATTAATAGCAGGAGCAAAGTTCTCTGGATATTCTTTTAAATATTTTAGCATTGTATCACAATGTTCTAGGTACTTCTTTTTTATGTCTTCAATACTAATTGGTCCATTGTTAAGGTGTTTTGGAATATCCATATTACCAATTTTCACAGCTTGCATGATTCGTGTATTATTTTCTGGCTCTGCTTGTATATTTTCTTCTTCTGTATCATCGGTGGTGATTAACAGTGATTTAAATATATTTTTGTTGGCAGTTTTCCCGAAGCTACTTCATATAATATGTATTTCATGGCATTGGACAAGGTTTTAAATGCTGTAAGAAAATTATACTGCTCTAAGACTAACCCCTGGTGCTTACAGTGTTTCCCGTTAAATCCTAATGGATAGGTGCATTTATAAGCTTGCATATCAACTAAATAAATTGTATTTTCTGAACTTTCACTTGGGACAGAAAATTCGAGCGTTTCCATGTTGGTGCACGTAATTTTCATTTTACTATTCGAAGATATAGGTAAGTATTTAGTAGCAACAGCTTTAGATGTTCTTTCATAAATTAGGTCTAGAATACGTTTCTTATAATAGTTTTCGAAACAAACTACGATGTAATCCACCAGTTGTACTATATTAAACGCTTTTGCTCTTTCCAGAGGTATATCCTTTAACAAACGAAACATTACCTCGGTGTAGTTATTAGTATCACTACCTCCCAGTGGTAAGTTTAATCTGTAAAAAATACACCATATTTGTTCTTGATTAAGATATATTTCGCTCACATACTTTTTAAAACCCTCATGGTTTCAATCTTTAAAGAACTTTTCTTTACTTGCCTCAAGTTCATTAAGTGTTTTTGCATTCAAAATGTTCTTGAAAAGTTTATAATACTTTTGAGCATCGTCTCGCCGAACGCCATTTTTACTCGTAAGTATCCAGCGCCATGTCGCCTTAAGAACATGGAATGTACACAGCAATAATGTCGCATGATGCCAGTTAGTTTGTAAAATATTACGTTCGCCTAGATCATTATTTGTTAAATCTGTTTTATTTTATATACTATCTACTTTTGGAAAACACGTGTTACTTGTTCACAGCCTTGAATTTGAAAGCCAAATAAATGATTAAAAATTAAAAGACAAAACACAACACAAAAGATAAATAATAGACGTGTCGTCTTGATATGTCAGGTATTTAGCTAACGATGCTGGGGCGCAGCCGAAATATCTCGAGTCCATAACGCGTCGGGTATTTACAAATATGCGTGCCGGCCACTCGATTGCACCCCTTCTACCAATCCATCTGTTTGGAAAATTGTCATCTAAATACTGGCGTACATTACGGGCATAATGTGGGGGAGCACCATCTTGTTGCATCCAGATTCTTTCATCATACAAATCTGGATCGAACTGACTCGGATATAAGGCACGTAAGACTGGAACTAGTTCATGTTCAAGAAATTCTAGATATCTTTCCCCAGTTAAAGTATCATTGAAGAATATGGGCCCTATAACTTGCCTGCCAATTATGCCAGCCCAAACATTAGTTTTCTGGGGATATTGTGTATTAGTTTCCCTTACGCAGTGTGGGTTCTCGTCAGACCAGTAGCGACAGTTCTGCTTATTAACATGGCCATTTAGGGTGAATGTAGCCTCATCAGAAAAAAGGATCCACTCCGAAAATATGCGATTTTCGTCAATGGCCTTCATCATTAATTGACAGAACTGAACTCTGCGATCTGGATCGTCTTCCAATAACTCTTGAACAGGTTGCATTTTATAAGATCGTTTGTTTGCACTTTTCAAAATTTTTAGCACAGATTTATGATGAATAGAGTTTTCGCGAGCTACTCTTCTGGCTGCAGTTTCCGGATTTTCTACCATCGCTAACAATACATTTAATTGGGTGTTTTCATCGATTTTAGAAGACCTTTGTTTTGAAACATCCCTCACGTGCCCGACTTCTCGAAATCTGCTTTCGATTTTACTATCCGTACCTTGGTTAATAGGTGGCAAATCTTGATATTTCTGCCTGAATAAGTGGACAACCTCTAGCTGAGTACGACTTCTGTCCCCATAACCAATCATCATTAAGATTTCAATCTTGTGGGATTCGGATAAATAAGGCATTTTTTCAATATAAGTTAACTTATTTAACAACTGGTTGAAACTCACTTTAACAGTGACACTACAACAATGTCAGGAAATGTCTCGATACCAATAAAATAAACAAACACGCCAAAAATTTAGCAAGAACACAAAATATTTCAAGACTTTTAATAATTTAATGGTTTTTTTTTTCGTATTTCTCCTTTAGATAATCACAAAAGTAAATAGGGCAATTTAATCAGGAAAAAGGGCTGCTTTCAATGAGAGTATAAAAAAAGTGGCTTTCTATTTGAAAAAAAAAAGTTAGGGTTAATTTGGACCCCCCCCTACCTTGAAGGTGAAAAAATACAAAAACTATCTTGAAATGTGAAAAAAATAAACAAAAATCGACGGGTCTCAGGAATTTTGCGAGATAAAATTTGATTAGTTTTAACTGAATTTATTCCAGTTAAAGTCACCACACTGTATAATCGTTACAGCTATTAAAGTGAGCTTGATTTACAGCAGTTTTCACCAGGTTAGTTACATTAAAAATTTGATTTTTAATTTTTTTATTTTCCAATAAACGTCGCAGATTTCTACATCAAAATATTGTTTTTTTGAAATTTGTTTAAAATTTTGTAACATTTGTTGGTAAAAGCCGAATCATCTACATATAAGTTTTCTTTAATAAATATCCATGTATTATCCGTCATACCGATTTTAAAATGCAAGTAACGTCCTTTTTTTTTATTTTATATATATATATATACACATTTCTACTGAAATTATTTTTAGAATCTGTATACAAATTTTAAAAAATGTTATTTTCACTTTTTCTTGACTTATGGGCATTTTGTGAAAATTTGCAAAAAAAATCATATTTTCCAAATACCCACTTTTTTTTGATACCATGGAGGTTTTTCGAAAAATAGTGAATTCTTCCAGAAAAATCCTTATCACTCAGTTAACTCACCCAATAACAAACCCTTTGATTCTCAGTAAAATCATCAAGCAAACACCTAAATAAACACAAGGCTTTAAAAGAACCAAATCAAGAAAAATTATCGTCAATATGAATGTGATATCAGAACCAAACGCCGAACTTCAAATATTAAAAAACTGAAACCTCCTTAAAAATCCCTATTCCGAGATCGCATTCTTCCTTAAAACAAAAAGCGAATAAACAAAGCGAGAAAAAAACATTGTTACCTTGAGATTGATGCGCTCAAGTTGCCTGTTCTGGTTCTCCAACTCCGAGCCCATATCTATTGCCATATTACGCAAATTCCCGATCATAGTGTTAACCTAAGAATAATTAACCATTAATGAAGGGGCAAAATTAAAAATGAATAAAAGGGGGGCCACCTGTCCGACGTTTTCCTCCATTTCGTCTTCGCGGGCGTCGTTGGTGATCCGGCCGATGTAGCCCCCCTGGGGGCCCATCCCGTTACGGTCGTCCATCATCCGTTGCGGCTGATTATTCACCACTTTTCCATCGTCGTTTCCCTTCCAAGTACCTTCGTCCTCTTTAAACGACGAACCCCTAAGAAGGGAACATTTCATTTTATTACAATGTAACAAAAATGTAAAATAAAAATACAAAGTCACAGACTAAAAAAAGGATGTGAGACCATAATTTCAAATACATAAATTAATACGTCTCGCCTACGAACTTAATAAATATACCTGGACTGCAAATGCATCAAACATAACTACATGTCTTTTGCAACTTACAGAAGTTCCTTTCATAGTACAGTCAATCTGTAATTTTTTTTTTAAAAACTATCCAAGTCGCTAATTTTTTGAGGAATTGAGAGTCTCACCCCCCCCCCCCCCCCTTTTTTTTGGGAAACTCAATAACATTTTCAAATCGATTTTCCAGCTAAACAGCGAGTCATACAGAAAAACTTATTGAACATAAAATGTAGAGCTTTTTGTGCTCTACAATTTATCTCATGGGCCCGAAGCTGTAGAACCGAAAAATTCGACAAGTTAGAGGGCGCCAAAGTCACCAAAAACGACTTTTTTCATTTTTTCACTGAGAAACAATTTTTTTTTACTATCGCAAGGATTGCAAAAACGTAGAGGACAAAAATACCTACAAAATGCAGGTTTTACTTTTTTTTTTCGATTTACCGTTTTCGAGATACAAGGATTAAAATGTCGTGTAGTCTCCCACTCTCTGTTATTGGATAAACTAAATGAATCAGGGTTCGAATCAATGCAGGCTTTAGAGGATGCGGACTGTTCGATTGTTCAAAGCGCTCTTGATCATTCTGCTATGCATGAGTGCTGCGCAATTATCATTGGCGAGGACATTGACTTGCTGGTTTTGCTCACTGCTAACGCTACAGTCGACCAACAAACTTTTTTGTTTAAGCCTAGTAAAGGAAAAGTCCCGGAGCGGTTGTATGGACCCAGCAGTTTCAAGTACAACGCGGCTAGGCCACACGTGCTTTTAGCTCATGCATTCAGTGGATGCGATACTACGTCAGCTCCATTCACGATCGGAAAAGCGAAACTCGTGAATTTACTTGAGAGTAATGATGAAGTGCCAGAACATGCAGAAACTTTTAAGAAACAAATAATTTTTGTGGGTCTGTATCTTGGGAATACTCAAAAAGATAAGCTGTCAGAGTTACGCTACAAGAAATTTGTGCAGGCAAAAACTATGAGCAAGGTAAATCTATGTGCGCTACCACCATCCGTCGAAGCGGCAAACCTCCACAGTCGCAGAGCCTACTTGCAGGTGCAGTCGTGGTTGGGCCACACTATAGATCCACTGGAATGGGGGTGGGAGAAGACAAATCAAGGACTGAAACCAGCAGCGAATTCGAAAGATCCAGCGCCAGAATCGATACTGAAAGCAATTTCTTGTGGATGCAAGACGAATGACTGCAGGGCAGCCTGCGGATGTCGCAAAGCAGGTCTTATATGCTCTGTTGCTTGTAAGTACTGTGCAGGAGAAAACTGCAGCAACGTTGCCCCAATATATTTGGAAGAGAATGACGTTGATGATTTACCTTCACAAGTTTTCAAATTGCCAAAATACCCAAGCCCCTCAGAGAACCGAAATGCAATGGACGAAGAAGGAACATTAATGTCGGATACATCTTCCAATTGCTCTTTAGAATTAGATGAAGTTGAAGAACCACCAAAAAAGAAATCAAAAAGAAGAGGAAGACCGAAAAAAAATTGAAACAAATTTTGTATGCTTTCGAACTATTTATTGTATAATAAATTTTTCGTAAACTACCTTGTCCCACTGTATTCTCGTTATGCTTTAAAATTTAAAAATTCAATGCGTGGACGAAATGTCGTGTCGAGTGGTCGCAGGCGACCATAAACGATGTTTCAAGATAAATATTCACATTCAGGTAAGTGTTCAAATAAATATATAGTAATATGTTAATGATGGAATAGCCGTAAAAAAGTGGGGAATGGAATTTTGCAAAAGTAACATGTACTATGCAATTATTCAGTAATCAATTATCATTACATGCATTACGCAACCATAATTATTGAGGCACATCACTTTCACAACTGCAACGCCCTCTGCTTTTGTTGTAATTGGTGCTCCGTAAACCATGTACCAATTTCTCTTATCCCTTTCTACTAAATCATTTCAATTATTCATTTTGTGCAAGTTAAAGAACATTTAATTTATGCAAATTTCATTTTCGTGGACTTACAGCGCCATCTGCATGGCTTTTTTCAATTTGTCAAAAAGGGTAAAAGAAATTTTGTTCAGGTTCTACTTTAATTTCATGATGCGCACACGTTAGGCGACGAAAAACAGCTTTCGCCAAACATCTGAGGCAGGCTACATACACGAAAGTAAACATTTCGGTATTAAATGCATTATATCTCAAAAACGGTAAGTCGAAAAAAAAAGTAAGACATGCATTTCGTAGGTATTTTTGTCCTCTACATTTTTGTAATCCTTGCGATGGTAAAAAAAAAATTGTTTCTCAGTGACACTCTGACTTTGGCGCCCTCTAACTTTTCGAATTTTGGTTCTACAGCTTTGGGCCCATGAGATGAATTGTAGAGCACAAAAAGTTCTACAATTTATGTTCAATAAGTTTTTCTGCATGACTCACTGTTTAGCCGCAAAATCGATTTGAAAAACTTTTTGAGTTTCCCAAAAAAGAGGGCAATTGACTCTCAATTCCGAGGACTTAAGCTTTTCTTCGAGAATACAATCGACCCTCAAAAAATTAGCGACTTGGATAGTTTTTAAAAGTTCTGGCCTTTTTTAATTACAGATTGACTGTACTATTCAAAGGCTAGGCAACATTAAGATTGGGGATTGTGAAATACCCGAGGCAACATCTTTTAAATATCTCGGTATTAAAATTGACAATTTGTTGAAATGGGACCTTCATGTCGATGACATATCTTAAAAACTAAGAGGGCTTTGGAATTTTTATTAACGGCATCGTTATTTTCACTGTCGCGGAAACCGCATCACGCTAACGTTAAAAACAACTGGGGGTATCTCCGTACGCAAAAGTACCCAAAATGGGACACCCTGTACAGTGCAGCTTATATATACCCAAAAATCTTCTTTGGGCCATATTAAGACTATAGACCCGCTTTACATGCTCACTCACATGAACCCTCCGAGGCAAATTTCTAGTAAATCTTCCACAGGAATTTTGAATTTTCTGGATTTTATATCTATTTTGTTCAGTTAAAAAAGGACCATATACAATATTTAAGGATCCAGCAATACTAAGCACTAAACTCTCTGTAAGGATTTTTTTTGTACTAGCAGGCAAAATGTCCTTAAATTCATATAACGACTTTAATTTATATAATATGACTGTTGCCAGATCTTATTTACATGCGCATTAAATGATATTCGATTATCCATACAAAGGCCCAGGTTTTTCACTTGATCTACCCATTCCAATTCAACACCATTAATATTTAATTTACTTGGTGCTCCATTCGAGGTACATTCATACCAGAATTTATAAAAAGTGAGTTTTTGTCAGCCCAATCAGAGATCCTCTGTAAGTCAGCATTAATTAAATCCAAAGCTTCAGGCAGGCTGGTTGGTTCAATAATGGCAGATGAATTTGCAAATCATCTGCATACTTGTGATACCTGCAGTAAATTATTTGATGAATTAAGTCAGCCACAAATATTATAAAGAGAAGTGGTCCCAACACCGACCCTTGCGGGACTCCCTGAGTTACATTTCTCCACCCAGAAGTTACCACACCCTCGTCATTAGTCAGCTTTACTGACTGTTGCCTGTTTTGAAGGTAGCTTTTAATTCACCCATGTTCCAAGTTCTCTATTGAGAGTATCAAAGGCTTTTGTCATATCTATAAAAACAGAGGGACAACATTGTCCATTATCCAGAGATAGAGCAATATCTGTTGAATTTGGTCTAAAGCCAGGCTGACATTTTGGGATGTTTTTGCTTAATAAATAATCCAGCAATTGACCTTTTACAATTTTCTCAATTAGTTTAGATAAAGTTGGCAAAATACTAATTGGTCTTAGTTCATTAATATTGGTTGGATTGTTCACTTTAGATACTGGAGTCAAGGACACACCCAGAACATAAAGAATTATTAATAATATTCACTAGAGGTTTTAGGCAAATAGGAATGTAAGCTTTTAACATATTATATCTCTGTCTCAGTTCTTTAATATCCTCGGTATTATTCTAAAATTGTGTTTTTCTATTTCAGTTAACTATGCAAATACAAATTTTTTAATAATTCTTCGCTTATTACACAGCGTTTTTCGAACATATCCTGAAGCATATCTTTAAGAAGGTTAGCAAATTCTATGGGGTTTCTGAGTGAGTAGAAGCTAATAAAATCGGCATTAAGTTTTTAGTTGAAGAAAGTCTGTAACAAAGGGTATTGATAAAAGAAACAACGGGGCTAATAGGAGACCCAGTCTTGGGGTACTTTTGGGAAACAATAAAGAATAAGAGTTTAGGGAATTATGGGATATAGTTCACACTTCGTAGTATTAAAGAGTTTTAAAGTGATTAAAGAATGATCTAGGACTTTTTATAGTTTAGAAAAGAAATTATTGGTAGGGTCTCTACTTATGGGTTAGAAACTCTGTTGATATAATCTGTACTCCGCAAAACCTCCAAACAAGATCCTTAGTCAGTTTTGGTCAATATTAAATCTTTAGCTTTAATTTTTCATTTCACTGATTTAAGGTGAGCAGAGTTTTATCGATGGTAATTTTTTGAAGAATTAAAAAGAGAAATAACTTTAATACTCTACATTAGTACCTTCTATTATACCTTAATATCCCCTTCTGGGTTCACCTTCCTTATTCTGTAATTAAATTTTTATCTGATAAATAATTTCTTACTTTTGACAAGGTAAAACGCACAATCCACAGCATTTTTCCATACCGGTGAGGTTTTTCTCCGCCTCCCTCATGTCGGTGTTAATCTGGTCCATGCCATCCTCGATACGGTCCAGTTGCTCTATACAAAATCGATATTTATTTATTTAGCTCACATTGTTTAATTGGTTAGTTGGGTTTAAGCTACTGGACATGCGCGTGCACTACATTCGAGCCACGACTTTATAGAAGGAAAAGCTATTAGTCTAATTATTTGAGCAGCAACGCTAAAATCGTAGCTCAAACAAAAAGAGTTAAGCATTGATGCAATTTTGTTTAAATCATTTTGAGAAAGAGAGAGAGAGAGAAGTGCATGCCTCTAAGCAGTACGGTTTCGGATAATGTAGTGGTGGGTTGGTGTTAACTTACGTTAGAGTTGGGCCTTGAGAGTGTGTTAGTCGAGCCGAGCTTTCGGATTATAATGAAAATTAGTGGTGTGACATGCTTAATTATTTTGAACCAATAAATATACATTAAATTGATTGGTTTAGTATTAAAAGCTAGAACGGCATTCATCTACGTACATTTGGTATTTAAAGTACATATTGCCCAGATTCACTTCATACACAGTATTTGCACATGTCAATTAATAATATTTGGATAATAAAAAACTATCTTAAAGGAGGTATTAAAGAGACGTTAAAAAAAATGGGTTTAATAGCAGGAAAAAAATGGAATATTAATTTGTAAACAAAATATAACATTTCTCAAGAAAAAAAGGTATGGTACACCTGCAACCCACACCAAACTACAACAACTCTAACTAAAAATCCTGGCTACTCTATACCATAACAAGAGAGACATATTCTTCATATTAAACCGGTTAGGATTTGTCTGGATAAGGGTCTTTTATCAAATCAGCATACTTTTTTCAGGATAGACTAATTTGATATCATTTCCTCAAATCTGTGTTATCTACAGATTTGAGGAAATGATAAGATTTTGCTAAGGCCTTTGATAGGTTGGACCATGGATTTATTCCAACAAATTTCATAAAATTATAATGGAGTTTCTCTTATTAGATAGACCACAATTTGTGGAGTTCAATGGAGTTCGGATCGTTGACCTACATTGCCCCTGCAGGAGAGCAATTTCGATCCATTTTTGTTTTTGATTTTTATCGATGACATTTCCACAACTATTGACAGTAAGTTTCTACTATTTGCCAATGACATGAAGGTGTTCATCCTGTTAGGAATCCTCAAGACTTCATGCAGCTGCAAGCATATCTTGATAATGTTTATAAATGGTGTGAAGTTGACAGACTCCCACTTAACCTTCAGAAGTGAAAGAAGATGTCAATTTCTGTAATACAATTTCATGGAAGAAATAAAAAATTAAAACCCCACTTTAAGGATCTGAAAAATGTGGAATGATGACTTCAATTGCCATTAATATTTGATAAAATTTTTCTAAATCACTGTTTTTCGTCCATATTATCCAATCTAAAAACTCTTGTTTTTATACTAAATATTTATATATAAAATTATATCAATTTTAAATACAGTGCTATTAAATTAAAAATTGAATATATATTTTCTACAAAAACATTGTTTTTTCATCAACACAACCCATAACCCCCCACCCACCCCAAACATTTGCCCGGTAAGAAATTCTTTTAAAAAATCCCCATTTTTCGTCCATAATAATATCCAATCTATTAGCACTGTTTTTGTATTAAATATTTATTAATATATGTCTATATAATTATATCAAATTTAAATAAACAAACTGAGTTATTAGATTAGATAATAACAAGGGAACCAGCTGTTACTGCTCAGCTCAAATATGCGATAGAATGACCCTAATATCGCATATATGCCACTGTGTAGGATACAATAATACTTTTAATACACATATACTGGGTGATAATTTGACAAGACATGAAATTTGGTATATCGACAGAACAGTTATAAGATGGGATTGACTCTACTGGTCTGTGCTAATATACAAAATCTTCTTTAAGGATCCAGGCTCCATTATAAAATCAACAGAACTAATTTCCGATACTTTGAGCAGAACACTTTTGCTTAATTCTCTAGTAAAATCACACCTACTGTATCTGTGCTGTACTGTCATTTGCATTTTTATTATTTGAAATGTGTCCTTTCAGATTGATTTTTTAAGCATTTAATATATTATCTACTATTAGCTTTATATTGCAACATTTAGTGAGTCTCATATTTTTATTTGTTACATTACTGAATTCATTGCATTACCCGTTAATATTTCAATAAATGTCTTCATATTATGATGCATTTCCTATTGAACAATAAAACTTTAAATATGAATGTGCAAATAACTCAAAGTGAATCCGGGCTAAATCTGTCATTAATGTGTCTGGAGTTTTGTATTATTCAATATTAAAATGGGTTAGTTAAAATGATGTAGACAGTGTTAACTACCGACCAACAATGGAGAATCCAATAACGATTCTGCATTATTGACAAATCAAGAACACATCGCTAACATCAAACTGTCATGTATCTTATTGCATATTTACAAATAACATTGGGGGAGTGGGTTAAATAAACAACATTTAAAGCATCCATGTGAGTAAAAAAAAACAAACAAATATTGTACAATGAAAATATATAATTACTGATTTTTAATAGTGTGTAGAATTGTCTTGACACTGGTTTTGGGTTCAGAGAAATTTTTTTTGGCAACAAAAAGGATTTGCAAGGGTTTTAGTTGAAAATGCCACCTTGCAAACCCTTTTTTTTTTGTTTAAATCATTGAAAGTAAAATGTTGTATGCTTACCGCCCTGTTCATCCAGCATGACCAGGGTTTTCATCCCGACCTCGTGGCTCTACAAACATGAAGAATGTCAGGCTAAGTAGACCCCTAACAGTTATTATGTGTAATGATGAGGCCCCCCCCCTTGGGAGTGCGGTATAAGGTTAACTAAAAAAACTCGCTTTTATACCACATTAGACCTACGTCCCGTGACATTTTTAATTCAAACTTGTTTGTGAAAACTATAGAAGGAAAATTTAAATTATTTAAGGAATTTGTAGACAACATAACCTATTTCTGTTTGGCGGTTTTACTTTTTTTCAAATTTGACAGCTGTCAGTCGAGGGAAGCGCTAAATGCCATCATAGACACGGTGTTGCCGGTTTTATAGCTGTCAGATTGTTCACGTAATTAAATCTCAAACAGTAAATATGCAATAAAACAAAGACTATATACCACAACAAGGAAATATAAGAGAGATAAATAAAAAACAATAAAGAGAGATAGGTTAAATAAAAAATGAAAAAAAAAAGTACACATTAACACCAATATCCCAATGTAACACCAATTAAAAAATAAAAACCACCAAATAAACCGGGTTAGTTATTTCGGGTCTTACCGCCTTGCACATGAAGCATATCCATAGTCTTGGTTCCCGCATCGGCACTCTACAACACCATTGTGCGAATAACATTCATAACAAAAACATAAAATAAAAAGAGACAAGACACAACTACATTCGGATATATATATAAAAAAGTGAATATTTGGCTATAGTGCTTTATGACGTCACAACGGCTATTTTATCTGGATGTAATGTGTGAATGTGAAGCGTGGGGGGAATGTTTCAAAACTGGACAAATGATTTTATCACCCTCTGTCTTCGAACTTGTAGCTCGATTAAAATCCACCCAAGGAGTCAAAGCAAGAAAACTATAAGTCTTTTTGAGTCAAGTTACTGAGATTAAAAAGAAAATCGGAATCAGCGTAAACATGCAATGAAAACGGCTGCCAAAGATTTGCTATAGATTTTTCTTTGAAATTCTAGTTATTATTGTTAACAATGGCAACATCGGGATCCGTATGCAAATTTAGCCGCTACTGTAATTGTCAATGTCATACAGTTGACATATGTCACAAGTTGTTAGTAAACAAACCTGTTAGGTTAGCGATCATATAGTTGAATCAAATATTATTAATTAATTTTAAAAATTGTAAAAAAGAAAGACCTATTATAGCAAACCTTCCAGCACCAATAATAATAACAACTGCATAATAATAAAAAAGTTACATCCAAATAAATAAACCATCAACAATTTTCATGTTAGGTCGACTTGTGTCGGTACAACACACTAAGCAAAGCACATGCACAGATAAGAACAATACTGTATTAAAAAGTAAGTGTTATCATGAAAGATATTTCACTGACTAAGTATCAAACTGTAAACTGTAGTGTATAGAATGCATAACTATTTAAAAAAAAAAAAATAAATGCATATATAAAGTGAATATGAAAATTCAAATCTACTAAACCATATAAAAACCTGAGAGAGTTTTGATACGGTTTAATCGGAGCGAGTAGTAAAAAATGACGAATCAGAATAAAATGGAATAAGTAGTAACTCACGATCATGTATTCAATAGCACAGACTGGAACAACTTACCTCCCTGGTCATCTAATGCGACCAAGGTGCGAATTCCAGCCTCCTTGCTCTGTGGCAGCACAAAAGTGTTAAATTGTCATGTTAGTTTAATTCAGGTTAGTGCACACACCCGTTTAAAATTTTTTTATTTGTATATAAGTGGGTTGTTTCAGTATGCCAGTCAGTATAAAATCCCTTATAAAAAAACAAATATGCCCCTCTGATTGAAACCAGAATTAAAGATTAACAAATCGATGAAAAAAACAAAGTAATTATTTTTTTATGTTATGGTAGTGGTTTGTAATTTTATATATATATATTATATGAGTTTTTTCAGTCTGCCAGTGTGTGTGTGCGCAGAAGTGCATGTGTGTTACAGTATATTATTTATATAGAAAAATGCACAGGAGACACAGCACGGACACAGCCACACTTGCAGGTCTACCGCTACCACAACATACTAGAGTCTCCAGGGCCACTTTGACAATATTTTGTTTTTTATCTCTAATCAATCTTCAGAATACTTGAAAGAAAACAAGTGTTACAGAAATGGTCTGTTAAAGACATGCAAATTATTACTATTTATTAAGTAAAAAATAAATGAATTCTTTTAATATTGACAAATGGTATCCTGAAGGCTCTAGTGCACAACACCTAATAAATTTGCCAAAAAAAAAAAACAAAAAATAAATAGCGTAAGTTCTCGCGCCAAAAGCCATGATACTCTGTGATACAAAGAAGGATGGCCATAACCAATATTATGAGTAAAAGACAGAGAAGCTGAGTAATTCTCTAAATTTATACTCTACAATCCAATGTAGATTGAAGGGGGTGGGACAGATAAGGGTGCTAAAGTTTGTTTTTCTTTTAATAACCCGTTCAGTATATAGTGTTTCTTTTGGGGGTCGTTTAGGATACTTACCAAATTGACCTGAATTTTTTTAAATAATACTTAAGAGAAAATAATATATATGTGGTTAGTAGTCTTTGCAAATCTTGTCTCATAAAAAAGGAGTTTAATTAATTAATAAACACCTAAAGAGAAATTATAAACCTTATTTCTTTATATTAAAATGCATTAGTACATATAAAGGGTAAAAATAATACATACCTCTTCGCACAGGGCCAGCATCCGCCTAGTACTTTCCAATGACTACAAAAGTACAAATAAATTAATATGGAATTTGGGAGACAAGTCATGAAATATAATAGAGTTTTATTAAAAAGTTGCTTGATCCCATTTAGCAACAAAACAAAGGTAACTTAATTAGGATCTCACAGTTTATTATTAATGTATTTAAAAGATAATGAGTCAAAATGTATGTTTGTTATGTTAATTTTAGATTCTTACCTCATCGGTAACTTGTCCAGCTTTAAACTGTAATTCTTGCAATTCAGATCTGGGGGCACCATTCTCTGCTGGAGCTGGGGCAGGCATTGTTCTAAAATAATTTTTTTTAATATAACAACTAAATTTAAAAAAAATAAAACAAATCTTTTTATCAATCAAACTACTGTAAGTTCTTAATATTATGATTTGCAATAAAAAAAAACAATAATAATAATGCTTTATTTGCCTAAATTATATTTGGGAATGTTTAGCATTGTCAAATGCAAGTTACATACAAGAAGTAACAGTGGATATTGCAGTATCAGATGTGACTCAGAGTCAAGACATGCAGGTGGTGTCATTGTTTTAGTAAAAAATGGAATTACAATCATAAACAACAATAAATGTTGATGATGAAGTATCAGAGGCCGAAAAGAAGTTTTCCTCCTCCCTAGATAATCTACACAAACTTAATGATGAACTTAAAATTGAATTAACAAATTTAAAAACTAAAGAATGTGAGTTACTGTCACTATTAAAAGTATGTGAAGAGGAAAAAATACATTTCAATATAGAAATCAATGAGTTAAATACCTTAAATAAAAATTTAATTGTAACAATAAAAACATTAGAAAATGAATCTGCAACCTATAAGACGCAAATAAATATGTTACAAATGGAAGTTAATGATTTAACTAAGATGAATAAGAATATGATCCAGTCGATAAAGGTGTTGGAAGTTGAAAAAGATACTTGCTATTCCGATATTTGTGCATTAAAGGAACAGCAAAACATATCTAAATTTGCTAATATAAATTATCCAACACAGTTGCCATGTAGGCCAAATTCACCCGTTGATAATCGACCTAGGCTTCTTTTTGTGGGTGTTCCTGAAGAAATTGCGTCTGAAGTTTGAAGCTAACTACAAAGTCCAGTGTTTCCTGAAGCCAGGAAGTACAAACAATGAACTGATTTACACTGCATCATCTATGGTTAAGGAATTTACAGAAAATGATATGTTGATTTTAATGTTAAATGGTATTTGCTCATCATTCGATATTTTAAAAAAATTTATACATTTACACAGCAATAGTTTAGTGATGACAAGCCCTTACATGTATCCAAACCATAATGTAATTTATAATAGCAATAAGGCTCTCTATAGAATATTTCACGCCAATAATATTAATCTAAATAGAATTTTAGAGTCTAATCATGCCAGCAACTTTGGATCAGATTTGGCATTATTACTGTATACCCATATTTTAAAACATTTCAAAAGTAGCATTTCATCAAAAAATTTGTCCACAATAAAACCAAGTAATCAATCTCGACTTCTAGATACTGACTGTGATAGGGATTCTTTTTTATAGATAAATACACAGAAGATGAAGCTCACTCACATTCTATTAATAACATTGAAAATAAGCATGTGAAAAGTTTCAGTAGTTTTATTTTAAATATACAGTCTCTAAGAAATAAAATGGATGAGCTTCATCTTTTACTTCATTTATGTGATTTTCCTGATATTGTATTACTAAGTGAGCACTGGTTAAAGCCTAATGAGTGTTTCTTAATATCTGATTATATTCCTATATCAATTTTTTATCGGCAACACTCCATACATGGAGGAACAGCTATTTTAGTTAAACAAACAATTGAAGCTTTTTTTCTGTAAAATTAATAAGTATGATAGCTTTCTGTTGGAGAAGGTTTTTGAATTCTCCCTTTGTTTTTGTAAGCGATTTAATTTATATGTTCTTTGTGTTTATAGACCACCCACAGGAGATATTGGTATGTTCCTGGACAAACTTGATTCTCTATTATCCCAATTGTCTCTACACTCCATAGTTATATTGGCTGGTGACTTTAATATTAACTTCACTGATGTAAGCTTGCCATCATATCATACATCCCTTTTAAGTATATTGGAATCTTATGACTTGAAGATGCATGTTCTTTCACCCACACATATAACATCCTCATCTGCAACTACTATTGATTATTTGTGTACAAACTTAAATGATGTGTCATGTAGAGTACTCTCATCTAGTATTTCTGCATTATATTCAACAAGTGTCAGTTCAAAATTCTTTTTTCTTTTATCCTGTTAGCCTTACTGATGTTAGAGATGTAATTAAAAGCTTAAAAAATCAGCTGGAGCTGATGGAATATCATCAAAATTACTACTCCTTTTGCCTGACTCAGCATTGAGTGCCTTAACTTCTGCCATAAACAATTCCTTTCATAATGGCATCTTTCCAGCATGTTTGAAGGAAGAAATTCTCTTTATAAGGGTGGAGATTTGAGTGAGCCTTGTAATTTCCGTCCAATTTCTATATTATCTACCTTCCTTAAAATTGGAGTACCTCAGGGTTCAGTGTTAGGACCACTATTATTTTTGCTCTATGTAAATGATTTGGGTTCATTAAAACTGCAGGGCAAAGTGGTTCAGTTTGCTGATGATACCACCATTTTATAGAGATTCTGATAATGTTAGAGCCCAGGTTTTTAAGGATCTTAAGATTTTATCGGAGTGGTGTGCTGCAAACAGGCTTGTATTGCACCACATATGTAGCACATTGCATATATGTGGGCAAAACCTTTATTATGCGATTTAAGTGTGACGTTCAGGGCCTTATGTTTAGTGAAAACTCCCCCTTGCAAAACAAAGAAAGCTGTAAGTTCCTTGGTATTACCGCCTGTAGATGGTCGCCTTCGCTTCGAAGATCATATCCTAAATCTTGCATCAAAATTATCCTCTGGATGCTTTGCAGTAAGAGTGGCGGGGCATGAGCTGGGAGGGGTAGTTGCACGTTCAGTGTACTTTTCTCTTATTGAGTCCCACCTTCGTTATGGCTTGCCTTTTTAGGGTTTAAGCAACAAGGGATTATTAAACATAATTTTTGTGATTCAAAAAAAGGCAGTTAGATACCTTTTTTCCGCTGGGTTAAGAGATTCTTGTAAACCTCTCTTTATATCTCAAAAAATCCTAACTCTTTTTTCTCTTAGAAACAGCTTCTCTTATTCATAAATGTCCTAAACCTCCCTCTAACACTAGTCATATGACTCGCTAGGTTAACGATTTTCCCTTACCAATCCCTTCATCCTCCCTCACCAAGAACTCACTTATATACCTTAGCAAAAAAATTTACAACCATGTTTCTCTATGTATCAGACAAATTTTAGAAGTTAAGAAATTCAAAAAGAAATTAAAATCACTTTTATTATCCAGGGCATATTATAGCCTTGACGATTTTTTTAATGATACCTTTTGACCTGTGCTCTGACATCATTTTCGTGTTTTAGTTTGTTTCCTATTAAATATTTTAATTTACTTCCTCTAAATTCTGTTTTATTGACAGCTTTACTTATTTTTTAATCAAATTTATCAAAAAGATGCTTTTTTTTAATTTTTTCAATCTGTTTTGTTATAATTAATTATGTGTGTAAATTTTATGGTAAAATGTTTTAGATGTTATGTTTGTTTGAAATTTAAAGTGAATTTGGATTTTTTTAGTTTTTAGGATGCTTGTACACCAGATTTTGTTGTCTTACGTAATATAGCACATTTTCTTTCTATTCATCGATGAAACTACTGTAAGTTCTTACAGCAATTAATATGACTAGTCATAGCAAAGAATGAAGAAAATACATTATAACTTGCAATTAAAAAAAAAAAATAATGCTTTAGTTGCCTAAATTATATTTGGGAATGTTTAGCATTGTCAAATACAAGTTACATACAAGAAGTAACAGTGGATATTGCAGTATCAGATGTGACTCAGAGTTGAGACATGCAGGTGGTGTCATTGTTTTAGTAAAAATGGAATTACAATCATAAACAACAATAAATATATAATGGAAGAAAATTATTGGATACAAGTAGTGAAGTCATTTTACTGTATGGTGTAGATTGGTTACTGGCTGGTATATACATCGCCGAATGGAAGCCATCCAATTTTTATAAATAAAATACATTTTTGGGGACTTTTGTGGAGGTTACAATTTTTTAATAATAGGCGATTTTAACCTAGATGTTAGGGATCAAAGTCGTTTTTATGCTAAGAAGATTAATTGACAAAGAGTTAATGATTTCCCCTTTTTATAGAGTAATGCAAGTGGTTATTTGCTATAATTACTTTTTGTGATACAGAAACGCGCCTGAAGATACTATGTTTAAACAACAAAAACTCCTTACAATGACTTGTCTATACAGTGGTGGCCAAAAGTATGGAAACTTTAAACTTTTTGAAAAAAATGCAGAAAATATTACAATGCGAAAATTCTCAAAAATATAAATAAACAGCTTATTAGCAATTAAAGAAATTCCAATGGAGGTAAAGCAAAAGAATGTTGTTTATTAGTTTTGATGAAAGAAGAGGAGTTCATTTGCTGCGGCCAAATGTATGGAAACCTTTAATAAAATCATAATAATTGTTTACTACAAGCTGTTTAACGGTACGATTTTGTTTGAGTGAAGACAGGCATCATGCCTAAGTGTAAATACTTATGTAGTGATTCAAAAAGTAAAATAGTTGAACTATACCAGAAGGGTTATAAACAAAATGAAATAAGTAAAAATTTAAACATTTTTAAAAGGCACTGTTTCAAAAACAATTAAAAAATTTGAAGAGAGAGGATATGTTTTGGTAGCCCACAAGCAAGGAAGACCAAGAACATTGTCCAAAAGGGCTATGAAGGTAATGAAAAAAATATCGATGACCCAAAGAAAACTTCTATAGATATTTCTGGAGAAATGAGTGAAATGGGGATTTATGTGTCTGCTCACACGGTGAGAAGAAGGCTAAATGAAGTGAGGCTTTTTGGAAGAGTTGCTGTAAAGAAACCACCAATATCAAAGAAAAATAGAAAGGATCTCTTGAAATTTGCACGAGATCATCTTACCTGGTCTCATTAAAATTGGAATACTGTATTGTTTAGTGACAAAAGTAAGTTTCAATTATTTGAGAGTGACGGGAGACGTTATGTCCGGCGACCAAAAGGTACAAGGTACAGCCACAAATACCAAATGCCTACAGTAAAAAATGGTGTGGGGTTGTTTCTCCCGATCAGGTGTTGGCCCCCTGGCTAAAATTGATGGAATAATGGACCATTTTCTATACAAAGACATATTGAAGAAGAACATATTGCCTTATGCTGAGGAGGAAATGCCATTGAGATGGTTGTTTCAGCAAGACAACGACCCTAAATGCAAGTCCCAATTTGTGAAACACTGATGGTTAAATGAACAGAGCATTGCTTTAATGGATTGGCCTTCACAGTCCCCAGATCTGAATCCCATAGAGAATTTATGGGATCAATTGGACAGGAAGATGCGAAACCATTCGATTTCAAATAAGGCTCAACTGTGGGAAATACTGCAAACTGAGTGGGCTGCCATTTCCAGTCCAATACTGTGCAAGACATGTCGATTCTATGCCACAAAATATTAGCAGATTTTGATTTAGATGTAATTTATATAAATAACTTTCTTCAGTTTCCAAAGTTTTGGCCAAGAAAATATTAATTTTATTTCATTTTCTTTTTATAATATGTTTAATTTCAAATTAATATGTTAAGTTAGGTAGTATATTATATATACTTTGTCACGATATGAGTAACTTTATTATAGTTCCTGGTTTCTTAAAAAAAAATACAAATTAAAAAAGTTTCCATACTTTTGGCCACCACTGTATATCTTGGAAACATCTTGGCTTATTTATAAAAATCCTACCAACCTTACTGTTCAATTTGCCAGATGTGAAACACAACTTCAGACCAATTTACACTTGTATCTATCCATTCCTACATCCACTCCACTAATTAAAAAGTAAATAATCTTTGAACAACTTAAGATCTATAACCACCTCCCCTGTGTCATAAAAGAATTACTATCACTGAGAATATTTACTCTCTCTAGGGAGTAAAAATAAAGAGTTTTGGTTAGTGACAAAACTGTCTTGTAATTTGATATAAGATAAACAGCTCAAGCCCAATAATAAACCTCTGTGCACGCCTGTACCAGCTGCTAATGCTGATGATCCTATGAGTCAATAATTCTTAAAACATTTCTTTTTATTATACCCCAGCTTGCTCGGCAGGTGTGACACATTGTCAAAGGTCTTTGATAGATCATAGAAAATTGCAGAAATATTGTGAAAATCTGTAAGACAAAAAAATAAGGTAATGATACAGATCCCAAGCAGCTTGTCAGAGATGTTGCAGCCGGTCTCCTGAGATTAAAGCAATGGTGTGATTCCAATCAACTTTGCTTAAATATGTCAAAGTCTTATTGGTTTCAATTTTCAAGCTGAGAGTCTTGATTTTGGTGAGAACGCATTGGACATGGTATACAATTCTGCATTTCTTGGTTTAGTCATTGATAAAGATTTAAAGTTTTCTGACCATATAATAAAGTTAAATAAAAAACTTGCTTCTGGCTGCTTCTCTGTTAGGGCAACCGTTCATGAACTGGGGAGAGATGTTGCTTGTGATGTGTACTTTGCTTTGTTCGAGTCGCATTTAAGGTATGCTCTTCCATTTTGGGGTGCATGTTCAAATTATCTCTTTCAGTCTGTTTTTGTGCTGCAAAAGAGGGCTGTCAGAAGTTTATTTAAGGCCCATTCTAGAATGCATTGTGATAATCTTTTCAAAGAGAGCCGTATTTTGAACTTACCATCATTATTTATTTTGGAAACTGCATGTTTAATGTTCAAAAATAAGAACAGTTTTCCAATCCGACATCACAGTTATCCTACCAGACAGATTAATAATATTCCCCTTTCTATTCCTCATTTTACATCTATCAAAGATTCATTTATATATAGCGGTTTAATGATTTATAATCACATTAGCGTGGAATTAAGAAGTGACCAGTCTTTGCGCCAGTTTCGTTATAAACTGAAGTCATATTTGCTTCTAAAAGCCTTTTATTCGATTGAAGACTTTTTTAAGGCTGAGGATGTTGTGTAGTAGATGCTAAGCTTTTAATCTGTTAATTTTAATTTTGAACATACCTTTATGTGTCCCTTTATCTCTGCTTGTCTACATGCACATATTTTGTTTGTAACATTTTTCTCTTGCATTTTTTTTTTTTAGGCATTTTATATGTTGTATAAATTTTTTATATTTGTTTTGTAAAATCTGATTTGATTGTATTTGTTTTCTGAAGCTTTGTCAATAAAATTCGTGTACATGTACCAAATTTTCGACAATAAAGTACTTGAAAAAAAAAAAAAAAAAAAAAACAATACCAAAGATTTCCTGTACTTTTGACAGTATGAAATGTCTAATACGTTTCGTCACCCTTAATTTAATATTAAACAGTCATAATTCAATGAGTAGCTTGCAAAAAATAAGTTCATTAATAATAGATATTCTCGCTAGCAATATGATTGATTGTCTCATATTGTTTATCAAGTTCAAGAAATAATAGGATGATATTACTAGCTTTTTGGTGTAATATTCTAGGGGTTTATTGAAACATATTAGCAATAGACATAAAAAAATCAATAACTAGGATAGGCAGTGCAAGGGCACACCCTGTTAATGGCCAATAAAACATGTTTAATAGGAAATTCCAAAACATTGTAGAAAACTGGTGATTTACATATTTTTGAGGTTACTTGCTGGATATTTATTCACTTACCAGGTTAAAAATGTATTAAGAAACAATCAGCAATACAATCAAGATAAAGAAGGAGTTTGTTCAATTCTTGGCCGGCGCTCTGACTATGTTTAGAAATCGATATTAGACAATACCAGACCGACGATTATTCATTAAAACCGCAAATTATCGTTTGA
This sequence comes from Anthonomus grandis grandis, assembly GCF_022605725.1. Lineage (NCBI taxonomy): Eukaryota > Metazoa > Arthropoda > Insecta > Coleoptera > Curculionidae > Anthonomus > Anthonomus grandis. The sequence goes on from NC_065549.1 coordinate 2,437,636, forward strand.
TATGTGCATTGCTCGTACTTACCCGTTTATTTGTTAAATGAATCAGGAATAAAATACACAGGAAAGTGGTAAAATTCAGAAAAAATCAAAATCTTCGGGATAGGAATAGTTCCCACCGACTGGCTGACAGATTGACGTCACAGAAAATAAAATTCAAATAAAATAAAAACAAAGCGTCTGTTGACAGGTGTCAAACCGGTGAAGCGGGGTTTTGTTCTAGGCAGTTTCGATTTTTCGGTTAATTTGGTTTCATAATTTAAAATTTTATAATAAAACAATAATCGTATTATTAGCCATTTTGGGTGATTCTGTCCTTTCGATGTTGGCCAATCTGATAAATTTCAGTTGTGCCAATTGTAGGGAAATAAAACAAAGTTTTTGAGAGGTTACGTATATAAAATAAAGTTACGTTTAGTTAAAAATTTAAGATAGTTGCGTTAGATCCGTGATTTTTCTTGTACTTCTTTAAAAATTTCGTTACAATTTATAAAAGAGTAGTAATCCTCACCCAAAATGAGACAAAGCTTCAATTAACTTGGATAATTAAATGCAATTTAATAGATGCATGCACTTTAAAACAACTCTATATATTATTCTATCATAAGCACAGAGACAAATCACAACAATTCGGTTTTGACTTTTGAGAAACAGTGAACCAAATACGTTTAAATAAGGATGGTGATACATTATCCACGTATTAAATAAGGAGAAAGATATATCACCTGTTGCAGACGATAGACCCAAGCGTCGTTCAGAAGTCGACAAAAACTAGGCAATCCGCTATACACACGTCAAACGTCAGCGTCGTCAACTTCATGAACGTTAATTAATTTAAAGCCTGTCCAATTGAGGGGTGGTTTAAACCTAAAGTAAATACAGCTCCATACAAGCGACATTTGACATTTACCGAGAGACGTCAAATGACGTCATCGGTTTAACCGCCAGTAACCCCAAGGCTAATAGACTCAAATTGAGTCTATTAGCCTTGGAAAGATATAGCGGTTGACAGCTGACAAATCAAAAAATTCGTAAACGGATAGCATACACAAACAAAAACCGATTACAAGCGGTCTACCGGTAATTACCGTTCCTAAATGGTTTTAACCAAACACGTCCAAGCGGTTATAGTTATAACTGCTTGAGATACGTGACGTCACCAATTAGCCCTTTATACGTCATCAATTTGGAACAGTTATACCCACGTCCGGAGCTATTTTCTAAACGTCAAATGTCAAAGATATTGAAATAAGTGCGGGAAAAAATAAAAACAAACAAAAGATTTCCTTTTTAAAAATGACACAAAATTTATTATGGCTAATAAGTTTTCTTTTTTGATATTTATGTTTAAGAACTAATTACATATAATATGACTGGCGTCTGGGGTATTATTTAAAAACAAACAAACTTATGATAGTGACAGCTGACAAATTACGAAGTTACATAAACCAAACACGTCCAAGCGGACACGATTGGTTATGTTATAAAGGGACTGTTCAAGGTGAACCAAGGGCTTAACCGCGGTTAAAACCAATAGATCGCTTGGAATCGGTTAAAAACTACTATAATATTATATTTATTTGTAAAAATATACAAAAATCTATTATGCTTAATATTTTTTAAGAACAACGTCCATGTACACAATACAGCGCAACACATTATACATGTAAACAAATAACCGATCGACCGCAATATTAAAACATCCCATCTAAGCGAAAGCCTTAACCGTGACGTCATTTGACATTTTTGACAGTAACCGTTGGTTACCAGAGTTAGGCTTGGACAGGCTAATATTTTTTGTTGGCAACACTAAAAATGTTCAGAGGACTAACATCCAGGGTTGCCAGTCTATTACAATTATAATAGATCTATTACTTTTTCAAAACTTTTATTACCTTGTTACCATTTGCTAAAATCTATTACCTATTACCTTTTAAAAAGAAAATAAAAGCGCTCTACCTGCATAATTCGACTTTACGATATTGAGTTCATATTTCGACTCCTGATTATTTGAAATTCGCACGCGAGGCAAAAACTGAATGGTAGTACACTTCATAATAGGCGTCTTTTTCTTTGCGCGTTTAATGTTTCCGTTTCATATCGGCATCCGTTAAACAGTCAAAATTTATTTATTTTTTAAACTAAATATAGATTCGAGCCCAGAATATGCCTAATCCAACAACAATCACAACTTTTTTGAAAATTTATTACCTTTTTTTCAAATCTGTTACCTTTTCATTGGACATTCTATTGCCCCTTGCCAAATCAAACTGGCAACACTGCTAACATCAAAAGGACACAACCACTATAAAAATGGCGGCCACCAGGCAGTGGTCATTTTTGGGCATCGTGGCCATATGCATTAGCAGTCCAGGTATATTTATTAAGTTAATGGATATGAACTAGAGCCGCACGACTTCCTATAGTTCGTGCGGAACTGGGTGCACTCGGGGCAAAAACCCGCATTAATTACACCATAACGCCAATGGTTTGTATTTGCAAATTTTGCCCTGGTTCCGCACTCGTGCTTCATTTTTTCCCTAATAGATTTTGCTATAAGTAAATTTTCTAGACACCTGCACCGTTGATTGAATATTTGGGAAGATACGCAATCCTGTGTTAAAAAGTGTACCCGGTCGACTATCGGATTGCCGTTCAGTTTCGTGCACCGTGTGGTGCTGCCGCGAAGCGTCATATCTAGGAACGATTTATTTTAGCTGCGTGGACTTGGCTTTTGGCTTCTTTGAGTCAGGTTTTCAACGACGCTGGAATCTCCGGTTACGCGGCCGTGTTGGATATTTTTTTAAGATATGGGATGATGCTGCCAACTATGTTTTTATTATTTTTTTTGAACATACAACACGTGTCGTTTATGGGGTGGTCAAGTGATAAGTGATATACTTAAGGGTGGAGGCATATTGAAATTTCTTAAAAGTTTAATTTTATAAACAAATAATTACTTACCAAAATATGTTTTTGAGACAAAAATTAATACATAAATATATATAAAAAGCTATTTTTACAAAATTACCAACAAAGTTTAATACAAGTTATAATTCCAACAAACATTATGTTTCCTCCATTTTGTGTTCAAGAGGGTCAAGTTTTTAAATAAAAAGCCCGTTGCACTTAATTAACTAAAAACTAATATACAAAAAATATATGGAACAAATTTTAAGATATAAGTAGGTTTCACGTAAATATTATAAAGAATAATTGAAATAATTCATAAGACTTAATACCGATGGTAATATAACTTCTTGATCAATAATTTTTTGTAAAAAGTAACCCATTTTATCATGTGATTCAATATCTGAAAAATTGTGCAGCGTAGTGAGATCTGTAAAGTAAGGGGTTGTGAGTGAGGATGTTAATAGAAATAGAAAATAGGCCACATTTTAAGTTTTAAGCGACACAGGAAAATTTTCAATTACCAGTTGTTACAACTAACAACAATACTTAAAACTATAAGAAGATACCTAGTAACAAAAAAAAATAAACATTTTTACAACTATGCTTAAAACTATAAAAAGATACCTAGTAACAAAAAAAAAACATTTTGTTTAAAGACCCCGCATCACGGTTATAAAGGACGTCAATAGAGGTGGTATAATTAGAGGAAAATTGAGCGATATAGTGTCCTTTTATAATAAAATCTAAATACTTTGTAAAATCTAAATTTGGCAAAATCATTTTATTTTTTTTCTGGCGTTATTTCAAAATATATGACAAAAGTATTTCTTAAATGAATAAATTATTGTGACCACTTTTTCTCGCCTATACGATGACATCTTTAAATTTAAAATACGACGTTCTGTCTTTAAAGAGCCATCATCAACTTTGTTTTTCTTTGTCGGCGCTATATTGACCATTTGCAGTTTAACGACGCGGGAATCTTTGGGCGCCCGGCCGTTTTGTTATTTTTTTAAGACAAGGGCGATGATGATAACAGCGCTTTTATTTATTTTGTTATTGCCGATATTTAAATGCGCTGTGATTTCGCATAAATAACTAGATAAATGTGGTGGTCAAGTAATGTATTGGAAAGTGCTATCTCTTACAACTTAAATTTTATTAACAAATAATAAATTACTTACCAAAATCCTTTTTTGAGACAAAAATAAATAAATAAAAACAAAACAAAAATTCAATAAGCTTTTATTTATTAATTAGAAAATTAACAAAAACATTAAATAAAGATGATGATATAGGTAGGTTTCACGTAAATATAAAGAGTAAATTAAATAATTAAAGATTTAATATCTATATACGGTACTATAGTTTTTTAGAGTCAATAATTTTTTGCAAAAAGTAGCCCGTAATGTGATTTTTGAAAATACGGGTTTGTGAAACCAGCCAATATCTCAAAAACTGTGTAGGGTACTGAGATCTGTGAAGTACACTTTTTTTGGACAAAAATATTGAAAAATAGATACCTTTAACTGAAATTAATATAAAAATAAAATCGCAAAATTTAAAAGGTTTTGAAGAAGGGTGTAGCAACACTATAAAATATAGAAAATAGGCCATATTTTAATTTGCAATACAGGCAAACACTTAATTACTAATTCTTAAAACTAGAAAAAGTTAATAAGAAAAAAAAAACAAATATTTTGTTTAACAGTATAAAGGGTCTCATCGCGATTATACAGGAAGTCCAAAATAAGGATGAGCAGTAAATGGTTTAATTAGGCGAAAGTTGCGCAATATAAATGCAATTAAAAAATTGGAAAAATGCCAAATACTTCCTAATATTCAGGAAAAAGGTGAAATTTGGCAAAATGGTTTTTTATTTGTTTCTGGCGTTATTTGAAAACATAAAATAAAATCATTTATACATTGTTGTAAACACTTTCTCTCATTTACAAGTTAACATCTTTTCCTTTCGTATTTCGAAAACATCGTCGAGCCAGTTTTTGCCTCCTGACATATCTCCATAAAACTTAGGTTTATGATCGATAACAATTCCAAGAAATCTGTTATAATTATTCACTTCCAATTCTTTGTTGTGAATCATGAACTGCTCTGAACATAAAAACTTAACAATTTAGTCTTATCTATGTTTAAAGACAACAAATTAGCATCAGACCACTGTTTAATCATTAATAAATCTTTAGAAATTGTTCTTGATAATGTGCTTTTACTATTGTCTGTCCATAAAATAGTGGTGTCATCTGCAAAAATAGTGAAGAATCCTCTTATCTGGAGAGACGCCAGGTCATTTATATACAATAGAAATAAAATAGGACCGAGAAACGAACCCTGCTTACTACACAAAGTTCAGACAAACTGCCATTTGGCCAAACAAACTTTTTTCTGTCTAACAAAACAAAATTTTAACCATTCTAGAGTAACTCCCCTAAACTCTAAAAATATTTGTATTTACATTTCTTTTTCTTTTTAAACGGATATGTTGCATTCTTTTAGCCCTAATTTGGTTTTTTAAAACATCTATTTTAAAATGTACAGCACCCAACTGTTTTTTTGTATCGGATTTTGTGGATGAGGGACTTGATATTTGACATAGTTCATTTGCCTGTCGTTCTGGGCTTATTATTTTACATAATTCTTTTTTTTTCAGTTACAGGGTTTTCGGGGGTGGTACATAAACGCTTAACACTATAAATAAATAAATTTATATCTGCCTCATCATTATCATCGTCAACTGCTGGATTTCTCTTTCTAGAATAAGTTTTGATGGTGTCCGCTAAAACAAAAACATTACAAGGATAGAGTATTGCATATAGCTTATATTTATTTGTGTACAATTGCTGTATTGTTTCCCTGTAACGTTACATTTCTGTAATTTGCTTTTTAAAACATTTACTCTAATATCTAAAATCTTTAAAAAAGTTTCAAACCAAAAAATAATTAGCGGACCCTATAAATAAAAAGTAATATCCTATAAAAAGCATCTTTATCCCGCCCAAAAATGTTTGTGATACGTCTTTAACATCTTCTAGTTAGCAAATTAAGTGGCCTGTTAAATTTAAAATATTTGTTTGCTGTAGAACTTTTTTTAAAAAGCGAAGCTTTCTTAAAATAAATAGGCATTTCCAAATTTTGCTAAAAAGCAAACAAACTTTTTATCCTAAAATGAGGAGATCTATCGTCCATTTACATTTGTGCATTAAAAGAATTATCCTGTCTATATGTAAGTAACAGTGGCGGCTCCTTCTTAGGGTCAATTGGTCAATGACCCCCCTTAAATAATCTCATAAAAATACCAATTTTATTATAAATATCTTTTATCTAAAACTTCATTGTGAATTATAAAATTCTCTAAACAGTCTGCATTGGCAAAACAAATAAATATATTATCGCGCCTCGCGCGCATCACAAACCCCTCGGCTGGGCCGTATTTTAAATTGTCCCTATACAGTTCTTATGGCTTATGGAGAAATGCATGTAAAATAGAACAAAGAAGGCAGATTAGCATTTCGTGAGCGGAAGTGAGAGTCACCTTTCAGTCCTATATCGCTAACGTAGTCGACGGCCCGACTGGATGAGTGTTTTATTGTTTTGTTTTAGTTAGTTACTGTTTGCCGCCCGCACGAAATAATTGCCTTAAAATCTGCTGGAACATTAAATTATGAACGGCGGCTTGAGAAAAAGGAAAGTGGTCGACCAAAACCAAATATGAATTTAAAACAAACAACAAAGGATAGGGGTAAAGATATTCAAAGATATTTTAAAGAATCAATGTACAATTTGTGTGATTGGATTTGTGGCTGCAGTGTGAGAAATACATTTTTTTGCTACCCGTATTTATTGTTTTCGACCCTGTATGGGCGAAAAATGGAGTAACTGACATTAAGCATTTAAAAGTGAAAATTACAAAGCATGCTTCTTCCACTACTCATATAAATTTATCAATGAGTTACGCAAGTTTAGGACGTGTTAACATAAGACAGCAACTTGATAGTGTATATCGTAAATCTGTGCATGACTTTAATGAATCGGTTTCTAAAAATAGGTATATTTTAAACAAACTAATCGACTGTGTAAAATTTTGCGGAGTTTTCGAAATTGCATTGCGCGGTCATGACGAAAGTATCGGCTCCAATAATCCTGGAATGTTTCTGGGCCTTATCGATTTTGTTTCTGAACTGGATTTTATGTTTAAAGAACATATTGAAAAAAGTACAGTATTTAAAGGCACATCAAAAACAATTCAGAACGATATTTTAGAATCAATGTTAGCCATTGTACATACTCATATAATTAAGGAGATTGGCCAGACAAATTTTGTGGCAATTCAAGTAGATGAGACCACAGACAGCTCCAATAAAACGCAGATGATTGTCATATTGCGATATGTTTTAACTGATATTGTACATGAAAGATTTTGGAAATTTGTTAACCCTCCAGGTGCCACAGCACAACACTTAACTAATGTAATATTGGAAGAACTTCAATTATCAGAAATTAATGAAGCACCTGAAAAATTAATTGCCCAAAGTTACGATGGTGCATCAGTCATGAGCGGTAAACTGGGAGGAGTACAAACAAAAATTAAAGAAATATACCCAAATGCACACTTTATTTATTGCTATGCCCATCAACTTAATTTTATCCTGCAAAAAGCAGCGAGTCAACATAAACCGATAAAAATATTTTTTGCAAATTTACACGCTTTTTCGTCCTTTTCGGCCGATCTCCAAAACGTACGATGATTCTGGATGGAGTGGTTTCGATAACCTGTTTATACCCTTTTTCCTATATTTTTATTTAAAATATTTACTCTAATAAAAAGGCAAAGTTAATTTTCGGAAAACGATTTAAGCATTTAAAGTTATTTTTACCCGCTTAATAGGATAAATATCTCGGTAAATATTATTGAGTTTTATCTAAGTCTGTATTTTTTAATCTAAAATATAAATGCTAAAAGATCTTTCAAATACTTTAAAAAATCAATAGTTTGATTTGTTTTTTTTTCTATTAGAGTAAACTATAAGTTTTCAAACCAAAATGACCCCCCTGAAGATTGACCCACGAGCCGCCACTGGTAAGTAATATATAATAATAATTATAGTTATAATAATATTATAATACTTATTGTCGTAATAGGTAAGGTTTGTCACCAACTTGTAAAAGGGTTTGAAAATATGCAAAAGGGCAAATAGGAATATTTTCAGTAATGCGAGCACGAAAATGAGTATTAAAAGTATACCCACTCATGTACTTTTAACAACAGTTAAAAAAATCTGCCTATAAAAAATAAAATGTCAAGTTTAAGTAATATTATAATATTCTTTACTTACCATTTTCTCAATTTATTGATAAAACTTTTGCATCTAAGCTCTCAAGGCTTTGAGCATTACATCAGGTATCAGACAAAGAAATTGTGTTTCTAGAGGCCGGTTCTATAATTTAGAGTAAATTTATAACACTAATTTGGAAGGAAACAGTAAAATATCAAAAATAATACCTTTCCATGAAATTGAGCTGATTTTAAAAGTCTCTTTCGCTTATTACTTACTGCAATATATATTTTGTCAAAATGTTTTTCGCAAACCACTTTGTTTTTTAATAAATTTTCATCCATAACATATGTTTCCGCATTGCCTATATTTTCTATCCACTGGCTAAGCAACACTGGTTTTAAAATTGGAAATTTGAAAAAACTGAGAACATTGTTTTTACATTTTCTTACATTATTGCACCCACGATACGCACACTGATTAATTTTGCCTAAAGGAGCCATTGTCTCACAAACTAAACACATTTACATATATCTATCTATTTGTGATTATGATATCCAAGAAAATTTTTTAACAACTACCAAATTGGAATACGGGAAACACGAACCTGTGCAAAAACTCTCCCACACGACTCAGGGATATCGGCCGATTACTAATGAGAAGCAACGGACGAAATTATTTTCGCGCATACTGGAGAGAATCGCCATCTATTTTTCACGCATATTTGCGGTCACGCTTTAGCCCATAAGGTTGCGTATCTTCCCAAATATTCAATCAACGCCTGCACATTTCTCGCGTGACGTAATAATAATAATAATTCAATCCAACCGGTGAATGAAGCCCTCCTCGCAACCGAAGGGAAACCGAAACGACCTATCAACTATGACGGTCGACGTTGTCAAACGTTTTTTTAGTCCTGGCATTTAAATAGCTTGACCGAGACCCGACAACGGTGCGAAATATTTCAATGTCGATCCCGAAATTCCCGATTCTGCTCCCTGCGATCCTGGAATAAAAACCGGACCGGAGGCGGCGAGCGTCGTAATACGCAGGGCCGATGCCCGTGGGATCGAAAGGAGCCGAGGAGTGCGCGAAGCCCGACTACGATGATGACGGCAATGGCTGCTCCACCGAAGGCATCGTCACGGCTGTTTGTTTTCGGGGCTCCCGTTCCTGTTGGTTGTTTATCGATGTAGCTGATAAAACGCGCGGCAGCGACTAGTGGCGAGAGAGAGCTTAGTGCCGGGCGTGGCGCGAATAAATTCCCCATTACGTTATCCCCTTGGTTTATCATCATCATCATCATCGTCGTCGTCGTCGTCCTTACCTTACGCCCCGTTGTCGCGAGTGAGTAGTTCCTACAGTTTCTCGGGAGAGAGGTGCCATGTTCACGGGCACGGTGCGTGTAAAAATATGCGAGGCCCAAGGTTTGCGCCCGACCGACTGTTCCAAGAGGCACGCGTTTGGAAAAGCGGACGAGCAACCGCTCGATCCTTACGTTACCATCGACGTAGACGACGTGCAGATCGCCCAGTCTACAACCAAACAGAAAACCTTCGACCCTACCTGGAACGAGCAGTTCGACCATAATGTGGAGAACGCGAAAACGCTTACCCTTACCGTTTTTCATGACGCCGCGATTCCTCCCGATGTTTTCGTCGCTAATTGTACCATACCCTTTGAGGAGCTGCTTAACAGGAGCAAGGATGAACCTCCAGAGTTTTGGGTAACTACCAAGTCTATTGATCATTGTAAAGAGGTCAATATACTAAACTGAAACCTCTCTTCATATCTTATCTTATTATAAACAACACTGATAAGGTGATTAGTGTTGTTGTTTGAGCATTTTTATCTTTATTTTATCATAAATTGGCTCAGTGACATAGTGACAATGACACTCTTAAATGGGTGTTTGATAAGTAGGTCAACTACACTATCGGACAAAAGTAGAGAAACTTCTAAAAATTCTTTGATTTACGGAAACCATGTATTTAAATTAAATATTTACTACAAATATTGTAGTTCTCAACAACTGCGTTTTTTTACCGCATTTTACATGCCTCTTATCAGTTGTTTATTTACAATAAAAGAATTCAAATATTTTCGGATGGACATAAGTAGAGAAACCTAAATATCAATCGTCCAAATTTAGTATTTAGTTCGCTTTACGTGAGTTCTGTTGATAGTTTTGCATAGTTTTTTTAATCAACATGCCTCGCGGAAGATATTTGTCTGAAGACCTTCGTAGAAAAATAGTTGATGCACACAAGAGTGGTATACGACAAGTGGACATTAGTAAAACGCTTAATTTGCATAAGTCCGTTGTTAGCAAGACAATTTCTAATTTTAAAACACGAAATTCAACAAAAAGCATTAAAAAAAGTGGCCGCCCAAGAAAAACAACCAAACACATGGAAATGATGATAAAAAGAATTGCCCAGTCTGATCCTCACAAATCAGCAAATAAAATTTTAAGTGAATTACCTGGTGTTAATGTTAGTTCTAAGACCATACAAAGACGACTGAGGGAAGGAGGATTATTTAGTAGAAGAGCCGCTAAAAAGCCGTTTATTAGCAAGAAGAATCAGAAGGCCCAACTCAACTTTGCACAAAAATATTTGCATTGGACAACCAACGACTGGAAAAAAGTTCTTTTTACTGATGAAAGTAAGTTCAATTTGTTTGGGTCCGATGGAATCTCATGGGTACATCGACCACAAGGCAAAAGATTCGATCCAAGATATACACAGCCTACGGTAAAGCATGGTGGTGGCTCCTGCATGGTATGGGGTTGCTTCTCTGGGTTCGGTACAGGACCATTACACATCATTGAGGGTATCATGGATCGATTTGTGTATTTAGACATCCTACAAAATGTAATGCTACCCTTTGCTGAGGATAATTTACCTTTGACTTGGATATTCCTACAAGATAACGACCCCAAACATAAATCAAAGGTTGTCAAAGATTGGTTTTTATCGGAAAATATTAGGGTTATGGACTTTCCTGCGCAAAGTCCCGATCTTAACCCGATTGAAAACCTCTGGGAGGAACTAGACCGGCGTGTAAGGCAACATCAGATCAGTAATAAAAATGATCTTATAAAAGTTTTACAAGATTCCTGGAATTCTATTGGAGAGGAAACCATTATGAAACTGTTGGAATCCATGCCAAATCGATGCCGCGAGGTGATTGCCAATAAGGGATACTCTACTTACTATTAATTTTTCTAAGATAGAAATAAGAAATAACTTGTACTTTTGGAATAAAATTTAGTTTCTCTACTTTTGTCTCATAAATATTTTGTTTAATTAAATTAAATCTTAGGATTTTCTTTTACAATTTATTTTACTTTATACAAATTAACTCTTAACAATTATTGTTGATTTTCATTATGTGTAGAACTGCATTAGTTTTGAAGTATTCAAATAAAACGCAAATTTAAAAAGTTTCTCTACTTTTGTCCGATAGTGTACCTGAAACTTTGGTTTTGTCCACTTTTTTATGGATTTTAGGAAAATAATAATTTTTCCATTTAACAAAAGTGATACTTAAGGTCCATAATTGTCACATTTCTATTTAATAAAGTGGAAAAACAGGTGCTTGTTCCATTTTTGTTTTGAATGCCCTTGATTGCATCTCAATTATTACTTTATTTTCTTTCCTAGGTTAATAATAATAATAAAGAATGTGTTTTAAACTTATGCCACTGTAAACCAACATTTTAATGTTGACCCCTAATCAGATCAAAACAAATATATTACCTTAAAAAATCCTCTAGGATCCTAAGGATCTACAATAAAATACTTTTCATTCTTCAGGTGTGTTCAACTAGGGTGAACACAGCATACAAATGAAACCCAAAGGATAAAATAGTAGTACATCATAACAAATTACATATTTGTTAAATCAAGTACCTAATTGAAATAACAAATGTAAGCCAGTGAAAGTCCTAATGAGATTCTTGTAATAAGTACACAACCAAACAACCTTTTCCTTTCACATTAGGAGGCAACATAACTTATCAAGTATATTTAAAAGATCACCCATTCCCGAGGGCATAGAACCAAAATATAGCAACTGAACTAGATGAAACCCTATTTCAATTCAATTCAACATGTCCTTATTCAGGTAATAATAGAATACACCATTATTGCCTACAAAGCTGAAGATTAGCTAAAGCTACTTCATGTTTTCATAAATAGTGACAAAGTACACTTAACAATAACAAGCCTTAACAAGAAGAAGAGAGATTATATGATTTCATTTCCTTATACTATTTCATTCATTTATATGTTTCCACCAAAAGGAAATTCTTGCTTTCTTATAAAAATAGAAAAACTATACACTATTACAGGTCATAAAGGCATTAAAAAGAGTGATATAAAAAGTTAAAAAGTGTGCATTATATGTACCTATAAGATCTTCCAAAAAAGTTGAGTGAAGGGGCATAGTTCAATCTAGATTAGATACGCCAACTTCTAAAATCACTTGCCAAACAGTAAATTACTACTAACTAATTTTCTTTTCCAGGACTGCTGGTCAAACGACACAATTTTCAGATTTCAGATTTGAGCAAAAATCTGATAATTTCTTAAAAATTTGAACAATTCTATTTGAATTTAGTCTTGTAATTTATCGAAGGGTTGTTCAGGGTTACATTAAAAAAAAACTGTTAAGAAAATGAAAAATTTGTAACCACAGTAATAGAAAGATCAACAGGGGATGTCAATTTTTTTCGGTTTGCTATGAATGTCTATAATTTCAAAAGTACTCAAGATTTTTTTTTAATATATTTTTTAAATCCCTGAGCACCTGGTCTATTGTCCTTTTTCGGTGTATCATTGATATTTGAGACACCATGTATATATCTTACAGTCTTCCTGTGAAATTCTTTAAAAATCCACAATCCTAACTTATTTATTTATTTCCAACAAACACATTTACAGAGAGTAAAATGTAATTGCATGAAGGAAGTAATGAAATAGACTTATAAATCTAACTCGAAAAAATAAAAACAGGAACAAAAGCAATTACCTATCCTAAAGACTAGGCAATTGAAGAACTAGACCAGACAAAAAGCAAAACCTAATCAACCACACTGACCAAAAGTAACCATCTGTAATTTAACCTTAAATAAATCTTAGGACCAATGAACTTAAGTTAATTAACCAATGAAATACCTTTGTATTTAATGCTATTTGCATTAAAGTGTATAAACTAAACTGATTGCATTTTTCATCTTTGGTGTAGATATTTAAAACTCTCAAGTATGCCTTTGTAAGACACCAAGTATGAATAAGCATTATATTCTCTAACAAACAAGTACCACAAAAATCGTTTTTGTACCTTTTCAATAAGATCTATATTAACTTCTGCCTGTGGTGCTCATATTACAGAATCATACTTGAAATGGAGTCTCATCAAGGGATTATGCACTTTGACTGTACTATAAAACTGTTTAAAATGCTTGTGGTTCCTTATTATAAATCTCAACATTTTATAAGCTTCATTTGTTATTATATTGAAATGATTATTAAGCTTCAAATCTGCTTGAAAGTTCACATCAAGATCTTTGCACTTAAATTTTCTGGGCAATTCACGATGTTTGTCATTTTATAATGACTTGTAAATGTCATAACAGAATACTTACCAAAATTGAGCAACATTTTATTTTTCTAAAACCAACCTGCATTTAGATGCAGTAGTAGTAGTCTGGTTTTCAATTACCCTGAACATCTTAAAGTAATCGGTAAATATCAAAGGGAGGCATATTTAAGACAACTTGCAACAAGTCATTTATAAATAAAGCATATAACAGAAGGGCTCAAATTACTAACCTGAAGAACACCAGTGGTTGCCATGGAAAAAACTCTACCAACCCTCACTCTTTGAGTTCCTTCTGTCAGAGATGAAATTGAAAATATTGAAACATTAGTTGAAAGCCAAATTTATCCAGTGGCGCTTTAAATGCACTTGATGAGTACATTTAAAACATCACCCATTGAGAGCATAGAACCAAAATATACCAATTAAACTAGATAAACTTGATGCTCAATAAGTAACTTTAAGTTAGCTGGACCCTAGATTGATCAAACATTAATTTTTTGCAATAAACTTAGTTCAATATCCTAAACGAGTGCCTATTTCCAGGTCAACCTAGAACCCAAAGGCAAACTAAAGATCAAGGTGGACCTGAAACATTCAACAAATGGTAAGAACACCCAGAAACAACCCAGAAACCTCTTGTATGTAACCACTAATTGTGTTTATTTTTTAACTGAAAGATTATGGCGCCAAACCCAGAGAATTCAAGGAGCGACAGGGATTCAACAGGCGTCGCGGCGCGATGCGACGCCGCGTCCACCAGGTCAACGGGCACAAATTCATGGCCACATTCTTGAGACAGCCGACATTTTGTTCTCTGTGCAGGGAATTCATTTGGTAAGGAACCCGGACCGCCATATCCTTTTTATTTTTTTTTACAAACTCATATTAAGGACTCATTTTTCTCATCCATTGAAAGTCCAAAGTTTGCCTTAATATGAGTCTGTTTTTTGGGTTCGCTAGGGAGGGCTTCTTTTTGTGGCTTGAGGTGTTTTAAAAAATGTCACACTTTCGGTTCCGTCGAATAACGTTAATAACGGTTTTGTTTACAGGGGTTTAGGCAAACAAGGCTATCAGTGTCAAGGTACGATTGATATTACTTAGAGCATGTTAACTAACCTGTTTAAATTGGTGTGTGATTGGTGTTTCGTTGTGTCGACTATTTTAGCCTAAATGCTTAACCGTTTTTTTTTTAAATGTAAATAAATGTGCCTCATGCATGATAAGAAATAATGATGTCTTTTATATACAAGCTTTTTTTGTCCTTTTAACCTGTAAATGATGAGATATATTGTTTTATATAGTGGTACAGACACTTCAGAGGGTGATTGATCATTGATCATTGGGTCATTGTAAGCAGGAAAATTCCCATTATGAAAATCAATAGTAATTTAACAATTATAAAAAGCGTGACAAAAACCGAAAATTATCCAGTGTTGATCTAAAAATATGTAAAATCGTCCATAATATCCTGAACTTTTATATATTTGATATAACACCACTTGTACGTACAACTTAACAAAAACGCATTATAATAGTAATAAACCAATCCTGTAATAAATATAATCCTTTGACAAAGGATATGCCCAAGATTTCAATCTCGTTCTTTCGACAGGAGATTGGGATGCATAATTTGTACTATGAAATGTTAAAAAGAACAATATATTTTGCCTAAAATTTCTAAAGAGAATATTGAAAGATTATTTCAAAAATTTCATGGTAGAATATTTTAACATTAACTAATTTGTATAAAACAACCAAATCAGCATAAACTCTCCAATGTCTCCATGTTTTTAAGTCCAATACCCTCTGACCATGGTCATATACATGGTCATTGGGAATTCTTGTACCAAATTTGTATAAGCAAAACATGATAAATTTATTTTGGACTCTTTCCAAAATAAATAAACTCAAAAGAATGATTGTTTTTCTTAAAGGAATTTTTTATTTTAAAAATTCAACAGAATGTCAATAACTCAAAAAATTGATCAGATGCTGTTTTGAAAATTTGTACACATATTCTTTGGACAATTTCATTGGACTCCTATTTCAGCGTTTCTCAAAATTCGTACAAGATTTTGAGAAAAAAAATATTTTATAAAAAAAAATAATTTTTTATTCTAAAAATTCGACAAAATGTCCATAACTCAAAAAATTGATCAGATATAGTTTTGAAAATTTGTACACATATTTTTTGGACAATTTCATTGGACACCTATTTCAGCGTTTCTCAAAATCCGTACAAGATTTTGAGAAAAAAAATATTTTATAAAAAAAAATAATTTTTTATTCTAAAAATTCGACAAAATGTCCATAACTCAAAAAATTGATCAGATATAGTTTTGAAAATTTGTACACATATTCTTTGGACAATTTCATTGGACACCTATTTCAGCGTTTCTCAAAATTCGTACAAGATTTTGAGAAAAAAAATATTTTATAAAAAAAAATAATTTTTTATTCTAAAAATTCGACAAAATGTCCATAACTCAAAAAATTGATCAGATATAGTTTTGAAAATTTGTACACATATTCTTTGGACAATTTCATTGGACACCTATTTCAGCGTTTCTCAAAATTCGTACAAGATTTTGAGAAAAAAAATATTTTATAAAAAAAAATAATTTTTTATTCTAAAAATTCGACAAAATGTCCATAACTCAAAAAATTGATCAGATATAGTTTTGAAAATTTGTACACATATTCTTTGGACAATTTCATTGGACACCTATTTCAGCGTTTCTCAAAATTCGTACAAGATTTTAAGAAAAAAAATTTTTATAAAAAAAAATAATTTTTTATTCTAAAAATTCAACAAAATGTCCATAACTCAAAAAATTGATCAGATATTGTTTTGAAAATTTGTACACATATTTTTTGGACAATTTCATTGGACACCTATTTCAGCGTTTCTTAAAATTCGTACAAGATTTTAAGAAAAAAAATATTTTATAAAAAAAATAATTTTTTATTCTATAAATTCGACAAAATGTGCATAACTCAGAAAGTTGATCAGATATAGTTTTGAAAATTTGTAGACATATTCTTTGGACAATTTCATTGGACACCTATTTCAGCGTTTCTCAAAATTCGTACAAGATTTTGAGAAAAAAAATATTTTATAAAAAAAAATAATTTTTTATTCTAAAAATTCGACAAAATGTCCATAACTCAAAAAATTGATCAGATATAGTTTTGAAAATTTGTACACATATTCTTTGGACAATTTCATTGGACACCTATTTCAGCGTTTCTCAAAATTCGTACAAGATTTTGAGAAAAAAATATTTTATAAAAAAAAATAATTTTTTATTCTATAAATTCGACAAAATGTGCATAACTCAGAAAGTTGATCAGATATAGTTTTGAAAATTTGTAGACATATTCTTTGGACAATTTCATTGGACACCTATTTCAGCGTTTCTCAAAATTCGTACAAGATTTTAAGAAAAAAAATTTTTATAAAAAAAAATAATTTTTTATTCTAAAAATTCAACAAAATGTCCATAACTCAAAAAATTGATCAGATATTGTTTTGAAAATTTGTACACATATTCTTTGGACAATTTCATTGGACACCTATTTCAGCGTTTCTCAAAATTCGTACAAGATTTTGAGAAAAAAAATATTTTATAAAAAAAAATAATTTTTTATTCTAAAAATTCGACAAAATGTCCATAACTCAAAAAATTGATCAGATATAGTTTTGAAAATTTGTACACATATTCTTTGGACAATTTCATTGGACACCTATTTCAGCGTTTCTCAAAATTCGTACAAGATTTTGAGAAAAAAAATATTTTATAAAAAAAAATAATTTTTTATTCTAAAAATTCGACAAAATGTCCATAATTCAAAAAATTGACCAGATATAGTTTTGAAAATTTGTACACATATTTTTTGGACAATTTCATTGGACACCTATTTCAGCGTTTCTCAAAATTCGTACAAGATTTTGAGAAAAAAATATTTTATAAAAAAAAATAATTTTTTATTCTAAAAATTCGACAAAATGTCCATAACTCAAAAAATTGATCAGATATAGTTTTGAAAATTTGTACACATATTCTTTGGACAATTTCATTGGACACCTATTTCAGCGTTTCTCAAAATTCGTACAAGATTTTGAGAAAAAAAATATTTTATAAAAAAAAATAATTTTTTATTCTATAAATTCGACAAAATGTCCATAACTCAAAAAATTGATCAGATATAGTTTTGAAAATTTGTACACATATTCTTTGAACAATTTCATTGGACACCTATTTCAGCGTTTCTCAAATTTCGTACAAGATCTTGAGAAAAAAAAAATTATAAAAAAAAATAATTTTTTATTCCAAAAATTCAACAAAATGTCCATAACTCAAAAAATTGATCATATACAGTTTTGAAAATGTATACACATATTCTTTGGACAATTTCATTGGACACCTATTTCAGCGTTTCTCAAAATTCGTACAAGATTTTGAGAAAAAAAAATATTTTTATAAAAAAAATGATTTTTTATTCTAAAAATTCGACAAAATGTGCATAACTCAGAAAGTTGATCATATACAGTTTTGAAAATTTGTGCACATATTCTTTGGACAATTTCATTGGACACAGTATACTATTATAATTCTACTATTCATTATTGCAAGTCTAGTTTTTATGTGAATTATATTTTATTTTTACATTTTTTTTACTTCTAGTTTTTTAGTTGTGTTAACTTCTACCATAAGGGTTGCTTGGCACATTGGAAGTAAAGAAAGTTTTCCAAGTTCCATGTTTAAAAATTGAATGGCGAGAGAATTGTTTTTACAAGCAAAAAGTCTATGATTCATATCATCAATTGACTGATTATCACAATAGCAAATTTATGTGTCTTTCATGTGGGTATTTTCTTATCAATGCTATTTTTATACATGTATTCCAAATAAGAACAATTTTTAAGTAATTTTGAAGAGGCCAGAGACGTGCTGAGACATGGTTTTTAATCATTTTCTCTAAACGACGTAAGATGTAATAGAAAATTTACGGGACACAAAGGTTCCATTTTTTTTTTTAAATTTAACGCTCTGTATCTGGCAAACGTCTGGCAGCGTCTCCGGACATATGTTTATATGGACTTTTTTACAAGGAATCACCTCTCAAAATTAAAGTCATCACTTATATTACATCCTGTATAGCCCATTTTTTTCTAATAAAGCTTACTCTATTCTATTAATGTATTTCTTTACAAAATATAACATAAAATCAATGGCAAATCAATTGCAGATCTTAAAATGACTAAAACAATCACCCTCTGAACATCTAACACCTGATAAAACTGGCCTTAAATTAATGAAACCTTTTTACAGTGTGCACCTGCGTAGTCCATAAGAGATGCCACCACGTGGTCCTGACGAAATGTCCCGGCATGAAGGAGGAAGTAAGTTATAAATTGTCCTCACTTCCAACTCATTTCAACGCAATTTTTTTTTCTCTCCTTGAAGCCCTCCGTACAAAGTACCGGTTTCAATGTAAATATCCCGCATCGGTTCGTGGTGCACAACTACAAGCGGTTCACGTTTTGCGACCACTGCGGCTCCCTGCTTTACGGCCTATTCAGGCAGGGGCTGCAGTGCGAGGTCTGCTCGTTGAACGTCCACAAACGGTGCCAGAAGAACGTCGCCAACAATTGCGGCATCAATACGAAACAAATGGCCGAAATATTGTCCGCTATAGGTAACAAACCAAACGCTACAGCGGTTTTTGAGCCTCCCGTACACCGTCATCTCCCTGTTGTGTTTAGTCCGTTCACTTTGCTTTTGCATGGTATGTTTTATTTTTTTTTTATTATTTTTTTTTTATTACCGGTAAGTCAAAGCGTTTATATTTTTTTGGCTTTTGAAAGCATGTCGCTGTTAAAGAGTCTTTGTCTTTGTAAACAATGTATTGGTTAAAGAAAACGGTCTTATGGTTAGAATTTGTGGTCTGACACCGACACTCTTTAATTTATCCTCGACACGTGTTTTACTAACGATGTTAGCAGCTTTAGAAGAATTTTTTGTCCTGAAGGATTTTTAAGCCTTCATTGAAAAAACCACACAAATCCACACATTAGAAGGTTTTTGATACAAGTTTTTATAAATCATGTCCAAGAGGAACGATAGTTTAAGGTAACATGGGTCATAACTCTTCTTCTAATTCTCAATCCGTTTGATTTTTGTCTTAAAAGATTAGAATCTTTATTGAAAAAATCACCTAAATCCATGCATTAGAAGGTTTTTGATACAAGTTTTTGGCAATCAGGTCCAAGAGCAAAAACAGTTATTGCTAACTTGAGACATAACTCTTTTTCTAGGGCTCAGAACGGCTTGATTTTTATTTTTTGAAAATTTCTTTAGTATGTTCTTAAGCTTCCATTGAAAAAATCATCCATTAGAAGTAATTTTATACAAATTTTTGAAAGTCATGTCCAAGAGGAAATACAGCTTTAGGTAACTTGGGTCATAACTTGATTTCTAATCCTCAGATCCGGGAGTGAAACTTTATTTTAAAGGTCTTTAAATTCCCTTTATAACGATGTAAAATTTATCTACTTCAATTCAGTGGTTTTGGAGATTTATTGATTTAAAACTAAAATAAAACTAATACATAATCATTACTGGGGATCAATACATTTGGCAGGAATGTAGTTTAAATATGAAGAATGAACTGACCCGTCAGGCAAGTAAATGTTGGAAATGACCACCTCCATGCAGTAATAAGGATTTTGCTCAAAACATTGTTTCACTCATTCACAATTCTTAAACGCAAATCTTCTAAGGATGTTGGTTGAGTAGCATAGATTATGCTTTTTAAGTGACCCCACAAAAAATCCAAAGGTGATAAATCTGGCGATCTTGGGGACCATTCAATGGCACCTCTTCTGTCTGTGCATCGATCTGGACACGTCTGATCTAAATATTGACGAACACGTAATACGTAATGTGGTGTGGCACCATCCTGTTGGAACATCAACTTATTCCCAATCTACCGCCGATCTTTCTAATTTTCAATTATGATAGTTAAATGGCAGGATCTATGACGTCTTCCAGTAATTCGAAATACATTTCACCGGTCAAATTTACAGGTAAGACAAAGGGATTAACTAAATGATCGCTAAAAATACCTGCCTAAACATTTAATTTTTGGCTGCCGTGTGTTTGGTTGTGCATCGTTCATTCATATTTTGACAAAATTGTGATCGCCAATCAAAATCGTCTTCATTAAAATATTGTACAAGGTGAATTTTATATGGATGAAAATTATGGGCCTTTAGAATTCGTTAGGTACTACATACTGTACCACACACAGTATCCAATTTGCGGTTACTTAATGAAGGATCTACATAAAGATGCCCTAAAACCCCCACTTCTATTGCTTCGACCCTTATGGGATTTTCAATGTTACGTTTTTTATAATTTCGTTAATTTTTGTATAAAGTGTTAAAAGATGGTTTAGCAACAAAGTTTGGTCGAATCAGTCCCAAACTATGCACTACATTCCTATTTAAAATAAGTACAATAAACAACTTTTTTGCCACAAAAAACGCTCCAATAACGCTATTTTCAACAACAAAATGATAAAAAACCATGAGAATAATGAAGAAAAGCGCTTACTTATTAAGTAAATGCTTTTACTAAATTTTTTTCTAAAAATAATACAAACTAATCTGATGTACCTATTAAAGGCTACTTTCAGCTTTAAATCGATAATTCACCACAACTATTAAATCAAAACGACGGATCTAATCGTTTTTCTAAAAAAAAAACTGCACGTAAATGCTTCTGTTTCGTTTTCGATGCGCCAACCTGTATACAATTGTTTGTAAATCAAGTCCAAGAGGAACGACAGTTTTAGGCAGTCAGAACGTCACTTCTAGTTCTCAGATCAGTTTGATTTTTGTTTTAAAAGATTCTTTAGAATGTTCTTAAGCTTCTATTGAAAAAATCACACAAATCCACGCATTAGGAGATTTGATATACCAGTTTTTGGAAATCAGGTTTAAGAGGAAAACAAACAGTTTTAGGCAGCTCCTTCTAGGGCTCAGATCGGCGTGAATTTTTTTTTTTTTGAAAATTTTTTAGAATGTTCTTAAGCTTCCATTAAAGAAATCACACAAATCCTTGCATTAGAAGGTTTTTATACACGTTTTTGGAATTCAGGTTCAAATAGAAACATAGTTTTAGGTAACTTCAGTTATAACTCTACTTCTATTGCTCAGATCGGCTTGATTTGCGCTTGAAAAGAATATTTAAGATGTTCTTAAGCTTTTATTGAAAAAAGCAAACAAATCCATGCATTAGAAGTATTTTTATACAAATTTTTAAACATCATGTCCAAGATGAAAGGTAACTTGAGTCATAACTTCACTTCTAGTCCTCAGATCTGTTTGATTTTTATCTTAAAAGATTCTTTAGAATGTTTTTAAGCTTTCATTGGAAAAATCACACAAATCCATGTATTAAAAGATATTTTATATAAGTTTTTGGAAATCAGGTTCAAGACGAAAGGCAATTTCAGGTAACTTGGGTTATAACTTTACTTCTAGTACTCAGATCGGTTTGATTTTTGCTTTGCTGAAAAAATCACAAGAACCTGCGTGCTATAGAAGCATTTTTACGAATTAAAACACGCGTCGAGAATAAAATGAAGAGTTTTGGTTATTGGTAAAACTGTTTTGTGATTAAGCAAAATGTGAAAAATGTCCAATAAGTGCACGGAACCCAATAAATGGGCAGAATTCCTTAAAAGTTTTGTAATTGTTTGTTGCAATTTTTTCTTCCATAGTATCCCTAGTATGTCACCATCGTTTTTCAAGCAAAGCAATTCAACATTTCTTAGTAATAATTTATTTATTGCACTTATTATAGTAATATCATTTTGAATAATAAGGATTTCTCTCTCTAACAATTATACCATAAAAGACACCCAAGGAAATAACATCAAATACCCAAGAGATTGTACTACAGAAATACCTTTAAACTCCTAGTTGAAAGATCACTGTAGGTTAAATCTGGGGTTCAAGTAAGCGACAAGATCCTTGGACTGTCATAGAAATTGGGTAATATTCCCAAAACTTTGGCCACCTTCCATAGCGTCCTTAAAGCCTGTGAAATTTTTTTTTGTGCGAAGCTTTTGCTTGATATTTTGGCGAAAGCCCTTTAATCTCTCTCGCCAATTTGTCAGTAACCCTTAACGGCTGCTGTATATATGGCATCGCGTACCGCTTAAATAACACTTTAGTGCCATAGTAAAAATACTTTACAGGCGTATCACCGGACAGTAAAACACCCATAAGACGAGCCAAAGTTTTACCGGCGTCCGGAAGTGACGGACCGGTGGACGGTGGTGCGGACATTTGCCGTTCCTCGGACGATGGCGCCATGGTCGATAATCTCGCGCGCCTTATGGAAGAAAAACTACAAAATAATGGTAAATAGGTTGTATTATATGTTATACATAGGTTAGGTTTACTTTAGTGTTTGTTTACGTTTCTGTCTGCTAAGTTTTTGGTTGATTTAAGAGTTTACACTGAATTTAATACGTTTGAAGGAAGCTGATCGAAAGATTATTCAGTTCAGCCTCAGTGTCAAGAAGAAAGATAAACTTTTTTTTAAATTGAATTGTTGGGATTTTTTTGTGATATATGTCATAAATTAATATCTAAAAACTGTTCACGAGTGAGGAGTTCTGAGATGCGAGAAAGATGCTTGCGTCACTTCTGTCCCATTAATAATATGACCGATATTATTGATCAGTTAAAAGATCAATCAGAACTCATTATTGAAAAGCTTAATGCAATAATTCAAGCCAATAAAGAGTTAATTCAGTCTATGACTGGTTCTACAGTGTTAAAAAGCCAGGATGATGTCACCAATGTCTCAACCATTCCCTTAACCACTTCAGAACAAAATTATTTACAATCAAAGGCTATAGAGGGTGTTGCAAAAGATAAACAAAAATAAGCAAGAAATATTCCGAAGTTTTCTAAGCTATCACCTAAAGTAACCTGCCAAGTAGCTCGAACTTTGTAAAGGGCAGTAATAAAAACTCCACATCTCGACTGCACCTGAAAGGAAGTGGAATTCTAAATCCTGATTGTAGTAAAAATATGATCAAAGCCATAGACATATAAATAAGGGGAGACAACACGTTTCATTCATAAATTCGGTTTGTTGACGATCAAGCATGTCTTTATGCTTTAACGTAAGCGGAACAGAGACAGAGAAGAGAGAGACCGCCAGAAAACCGTCAACATCGCATCAAACGATTCACGTATCTACGAGTGCAATCAGATGCGCCCGCCATATGAGCCGGCGATATTGGCTTCTCCGTCTGTCACTAATAAAAGGAGAAAGACGTAATGACATCATCTGGCAGTCCAAAAATATTTCATATCAGTCGGCTATATTTCGTCGGCGTCGCCCAGTGGCGTAACCGTTAAAAAAATTAAAAATTGGTGTAATCAAAAATATTTATATTAAAATATTTTATGAAATTAATTAGCGATGGTAAAGATTGTAGATATCTTTTTCTTATTTAATTACATACGAAACATTAAAAAAATTTACGTATATTACCCGGTTGGTTATAATACATAGGTACATAATTATTATATTCTTAAAAATGTTTGGTTTATTGAAGCCTTTTTGTATCTTTAATATTTTGGATATTTATTAACAAAAACGTGGCATGTTTTTTGCCATTACCATTTTGTTATTTGTTGTATTTTTAGTTTAATGGATTTTTTGTTAAAAATCTGTCATTATATGATAGATTTTTACGATTACAAAAAAAATAGCTACGGCAAATATATTTGATTGCTATAAAGACAGAATCTTAATAGATGCTTTGTTAAGAAAATTAGACGTTCAATTACATACATATTTACATATCTCATCACGTGACATGCGATATAACATATTTAAAGCTATTCGTTTAAAGGCGTCTAAAAGTTATTACTAATAACATTTTATTATTATAGGTCAGAATATCTTTAAGATCCAAACCGGAATATAAGAAAATAAAATACAATTTGTACTGTAACATTTTATTTTCTACTTAAAATATACAAATTATGAAGCACGTAAAAACGAAAATATAAATGTAGGCAACTTACTAAAACAAAAAGAAATAAACAAACTTGCTTATGTTAGTATACTTATGTACAGGCAGGGGCTTTAAATGGAATGGTGCCTAATATGGCCCATTGGCTTACCAAAAACGTTTAAAATCGTATTTTAAAAAAACTAAATTTCAGAGCCATAATAGGCATCTTTCCATTTAAAGTCCCCACCCTGTATTTATAACATAGTAATAACCGAAGCCATACTTACGAATTAAAAGATTCAATATTTGGAAGATTACTTGGGTTAGTATTATCTTCGACAGCATTGGAAAAAGTTTCCCAATCAGCACTAAAAATTAAAATATTTATATAAAATAAAAAAAAAATTTATATAAAATAAAATATAAAATGTCATGTATACCAAGTATAAACAATTTTGACAATCTAGTGCAATATGGAATTACTTAATAACAATAATTAATATTTTACCAAGAATTAGGGTAATATAAGTAGGAATATCAATGAAATTAAATAAAGGTTGATGTTAACTTAAAAAGTCATGAATCATAAAAAATATTCATTATTTACATAAAGAGCTATTTACTAAGTATATACCCTTGAAATATGTTTTTTTTTAATCATTATAAATTATATAGCTTATAATTGGCAATACTAAAGTGTTAAATTTCATGTAAATTTCTCATTTTTAAAATTCAATAAATAAAGATCAGTTGGTAGGCACGTCACTGTTACGGCATTGAGAAAAAAAGATAATGGGGACGAACGGGATTTCACTTACCTCCGAAATATAAGTTCTGGATCAGAATAGTCCATTTTTTTGCAAACTACACACTGCCGAACCATCACAAATTGTTTTTCAATAGTTTTTTTAATATAAAAATGTCAAATATCACGAAAAAACACTAAAAGGGAAACAAAACACAAAGCAACACTGCAACGCCAAACATGAATGAAACCCTAAATTTTATTACGAAGGGGAGGAGTGACGACCGCGCTATGTTGTCAAGTCGTTATCTGTAAACGAAATATTGATCGACGTTTTAGAGTACCGCGTAAATGGATACTAGGACGTTTTTAGAAGGCGGGCAACGTTGCTTTGTTGCTAAAAAGTTGTATGTGCGGCCGAAAATGTAAACAGTTGCGTCTCTCCTTATTTATATGTCTATGATCAAAGCACTTTTGGAGTCGAATGGTGTGGAGATCCTTGGCTGCAAGAAACTTGACCGAAACCACAAGCATATGGCTTTATCAGAAATTGTTGTTTCCCCCAATCCACAATAAAAAATTATCAATAGTTTGTACGTATCACCAATTTTCACTGAAGGTATAAATTAAATTGTTTCTCAGAAAACTGCCCTCCTTTTAGTGAAAACCTCACTTGAATACCACAAAGAATGTCAAAGTTATCTTCAAAATAAATAAATTTATTACCCTGAAATAATAAAGTTCACCTGGCTGAGCCAAAGTTGGCTTCAGAACCATTTTTTTGCACAGAGTTCTCTCTAGGCTGTCGTAAATGTATTATAAAAATACCTTTAATATATGTCGATCAATTGATCATGACAAAATTCTTACAAATATTTAATTTAGATGTACCTACGCTACTTACCGAATTAAACTCTAAATAAATATGAATTATTTCACCTTAATGCTTATAATCAAAATTTAAAAAGCAATTAATAGGCTTCTTGAAGTTAGAACCTCTGCACAGTGGTAGATGATTTTTATATTTTATTTTTTACCGAAACATGGCGGAGAAGTGATGTAGCAGATGGAGAGATTGAACTTCACAATTTCACTTTAACAGTTGTGATGATCATTCCAGTGCAAACACTTGAGGAAGGGGTGTAATCATTCCTGTAAAGGATCATCCATTATTCCAACATTGAACGAGTATTTGCCATAATTAAATTGATCAGTATAGGCTCTAGGATGGCTACATACAGTAGTGGCCATAATTATAGCAACAAGTACATTTTTCCTTCAAATTATATGATGTGGTAGATTAGAAAAAAACTGGTATATATTATGATGTATTTTTTACAAAGCTTTTTATTTATGTTTATTTTTTTGTTACTTTATAAAAGAAATAAAAAATGGGAATTTTTTTTAGGAAACGGGTTGGACAAAATTATAGTAACACATTTTAGAAAAATCAATTTATTTATTCTCCAAAGTCAAAATAAGATTACAATACAATAATATTCTTCAGTATTTAGTATAGTACCCTTTAGCCCTTATAACAGCAATGCATCTTTTTGGCATGGATAAAATAGGTTTGTTTATAACATCATGATCGATTGACAACCAAGTATCCTGAAGAGCTTCGAAAAGTTCTCCAGCATTTTTGAAATTCCTGGTTCTACACCTGTTATCCACAATTTCTCAAAGATTTTCTATTGGATTTAAATCCGGAGATTGGGAGGGCCACTTCATAATTTTTGCATTATGGAGAAACTCTTTTATTAGCCTTGAAGAATGTTTTGGATCATTGTCATGTTAAAATTGATATAACAGCGGCATATTTTCTTCAGAATAGGGTAACAACATTCTTTAATATATCCTTGTACATAAATCGATCCATAATCCCTTCTATTCTCTGAAGAGGTCCCATACCATACCCCGAAAAACAGCCCCACACTAAAACTGAACACCACCATGCTTAACTGTAGGAGAAGTGTACCGAGTATTAAATCTTTTCCCTACAGGACGTCGAACGTATGCAGCACCATCACTTTTAGATAAATTGAATTTTGATTCATCGCTAAAAATAACTCTGCGCCACTGATCAATAGTCCAGCCCTGGTGTTCTCGAGCAAATTCAAGTCGGGCCTTCACGTTCTTCTTGGAAAGAAGAGGCTTTTTTGCTGGTCTGCGTCCAAACAACTTATTTTCAAATAGACGCCGCCTTATGGATCGTTCACTAAGATCGGAACACCCACTGCCATCCAAAAGCCCTTTAATTTTTGAAGAGGACAAAAATGGGTTTTGCCTGGAAATCCGAACAATCATTTTGTCACTTTTTTTTTGAAGTTTTCCGGGGACGTCCCGAATTTTTTTTGGGTACTACCAGCCCTGTGTTATTGTATCTTTTCACTATACGTGATACAACTGATCTGTGAAGAGCAAAATTTTTTGCAATGGATGACTGTTTGATGCCTGACTTATACTGATTAATTATAAGTTGCCTCACTTCAACAGACACGGTTTTACCACGACTCATACTATTATTTAAATAAGTTAATAACTACCAAGAAATCACAATATAAATTGTTTCAATATTGCACTTCAACAGATTGAAAGAGCACTAAATTTCAAATGTTGCTATTATTATGACCAGGTGAAATATTTGCAATTACAAATATTTATTGTCAGCAAAAAAACAGGTAGGCTTTTTTTTACGATTAAAACATACATATAATAGTTATTATTAAATATTAGTAAAATTCAGATTTGTTGCTATAATTTTGGCCACTACTGTACATATATTCAACCTGCCTTACCCCAATAGATAATAATTAATAATTTCCCAAATATATCTGGCCATGTACTAAACCTTGTAATTAGTAGTAGCTCAAAGGTAAAAGTAAATTCGTTTCGAATACACCTATTACTGAATGTGATGTCTATCACTGAGCCTTAAATCATGAATTATGTACAGATGCAATAACTTTAAATATCTTTTTAGTCATCAGCAAATAAAAGTAACTGGCTTGCAAATATACAATTCTCTATGTCATTTACAAAACAATTAAAAAAAAAAAGGTGAGAAATGAGCATCCTGGGACACTCTACATTATTTTTAATTATAATTTTATTAACTGTCTCTTATGTATGATTACACTCTAAATGACACAACACTTAACCACTTGGACCATATAAAAGAACTTGGTGTTATTTTTTACCAAAGTCTATACTTGCTGGTTTTAACGATGTAGCAGGCTTAAATTCTACATATATACGGTTCCATTGTACGGTCTGGTCTTAAAGTTATGAGGTCTATTTAAATTTTGTATGTTTATTTATCTGATACACCTGAGATTTTAGGTGTTCTTGGATTCTCTTCACTTAAAAAGGTGCTTGGCGTTCATTCCCTTTTTAATGAGTCACATTTCAGAACAAACTATGCATTTAATTCTCCATTATCTAGAATTTGTTGCCGGAAAGCAGCGAGTTCATGACTGTTTTTAAACTTTCTTTAAGTTCAGTTAAGAGTAAAGTCAACATATTTTGAAAGAGTCCACCTTTGTGATGTGTTTTAAAGTATCTTTGACAAGCGTGAATACATCAAGCCTATGATCGTTCCAAGTTTTTTAAATTGCCAATAGTTATCTTATGACCGTTATAAAACTATTATTAAATTAAGCAGTAAACACCCCAAAATTTATTTAATGATTTGTTTTTAATGCAGTAGATCCAGAAAAGTCGGATGGTAAAGGGGGCGCGGGCGTGATCGGTTTACGAGACTTCCGCTTCATAAAAGTCCTCGGCAAGGGGAGTTTCGGTAAAGTGATGCTCGCTGAGAAGATCGGCACCGACGAGGTCTACGCGGTCAAAGTACTGAAGAAGGACGTGATCATCCAGGACGACGACGTCGACTGCACGATGACAGAGAAACGGATACTGACGTTGGCGGCGAAGCATCCCTTCCTGACCGCCCTGCATTCCTGTTTTCAGACCAGGGATCGTTTGTTCTTCGTTATGGAGTACGTTAACGGGGGCGACCTCATGTTTCAGATACAGCGGGCCAAGAAGTTCGACGAGCCCAGGGCCAGGTACGAAGGATCTCATGATTTTCATATAAAAATGCTTCTGTTAATGTGTAGGTTTTTATGATTTTTTTTGTCAATACAAGCTTAAGAACATTTCAAGGAAACTTTCAAGGCAAAACTCAAGCTAATCCGAGCACTAGAAAAACAGGTTTGACCCAAGTTACCTGAAACTGTCTTTTCTCTTAGACCTTATTGCCAAAAACTTGTATAAAAAATCTTTTAATGCATGGATTTATGTGATCGTTTTAATGAAAGCTAAAGAACATTCTAAATAATCTTCTAAAGGTCCTTTTGGACATGATTTTTAAAAATTTAAATAAAAAAGCTTCCAATGCAGGGATTTTCATGATTTTTTCAAGGAAAGGTAAAAACCATTCCGTAGAAACTTTTAAGGCAAGAATCAAGCCAATCTAAACACTTGAAGTATAGTTATTATGAGTCAAGTTATGTGACATTGTCTTTTTGGACATGATTTCCTAAAACTTGGATAAAAACACTTCCAGTGCATGGATTTCTATGATTTTTTCAATCAAAGCTAAAAAACATTATAAAGAATCTTTTAAAATAAAAATCAAACCGATACGAGGACTAGAAGTGAAGTTACGACCCAATTTACCTGTAATTGTCTTTTCTCTTGGACCTGATTTCCAAAAACTTGGATAATAAAAACTTTCAATACATGAATTTTTATGATTTTTTAATAAAAGTGACAGAACTGCCCAAAGAAGAAAAATCAATCCAATCTGAGCACTAGAAGTACAGTTATGACCCAAATTAGCTGAAACTGTCTTTCGTTCTGGACAGAATTTTCAAACATTTAAGAGAATATTATTTAGACGAACAAAAGCTTTTGCACCTGCAATCCGTTCTTTAGTGTATCAATGATGGTGTGCTGATGCCATAACAAATTAGTCACAATAGAATGGACAGCTGCTAATTGACGTCATTGTAGATACTTAGCAGACAACTAATTAATATTAGTAAATTGACCAGTTCATTCATCAATTTTTGCTATCATTGACTAGATACATACATCTCTATAAATTTTATTGTTTTCCCTATCAAAATAGTCTTGTATGTGCGTTCCAAAAACATGAATAAAAAAGGTTCTAATGCGTAGATGTTCATGATGTTTTCAATGGAAGCTGAAGAAATTTCTATAGAAACCTGTAAGGGAACAGTCAAACCTCTCTGAGCACTAGAAGTAAAGTTATGACTCAATAGAGCGATTGGCCAGGTATGTCACCTGATCTAACTCCATTGGATTTTCTATTTAGAAAAGATTCCTTTGAGTTGCGTTTATTTCGAAGAACTGGAACAAATGAATGCAATTGTTAATTTAGAAAGGAAGTCTGCTTAGCATTATTTCAACATTACATTTCCCCTTATGCCATATTTTCCTAATTTTTTTATTAACAGGTGTCTATTCAAACAATCGTATGCTTTGGTTAGATCTCAAAGCATTCCAAGAGCAACTTCACCATTTTCTAAATGTTCTACAATGTTTTTAATAAATATAAATAAAGCAGTTTGTGTTGATTTTCACTAAACAGGTTATTGGAAGTAAAGAAATTAATCAATTTTGTGCTCATAGCTGCTTCGAAAATGTTTGAAAACCCCGGTAATAGGCTTATGGGCCTATAATTATTAAAATTATCAGAATCCCCTTTTTTAAAGCATTATACATACATTGCACATAAAATGGTTCTTTTTCCACTATAATCTTGCTTAAAATATTGTTCCATTATATTATCCACATTCCTTGTTCATTAATATGTTATTGTAAATATGTAGATTTGCGAGCGACAAAACTGATAATTGCCACCTGCGGTTTATGCATAATTATGGCCTTTATCTAATAAAAAAAAAAGTACTCATAACAATCTCTCGAATTTTCCCATTAGATTTTATGCGGCAGAAGTGACCCTGGCCCTCCAGTTCCTGCACCGTAACGGTGTCATTTACCGCGATTTGAAACTCGACAATATTTTACTGGACGCGGAGGGACACTGTAAACTGGCCGATTTCGGGATGTGCAAGGAGGGCGTCCACGACGGCATCACCACCACCACCTTCTGCGGCACCCCCGACTATATCGCACCTGAAATTTTACAGGTAAAATCCACCCACCCGTGCCATTCCAGTGAAAATCGTGTTAAAATTACAATCATCACAATAATTTAGGAACAGGAATATGGGGCGAGCGTCGATTGGTGGGCCCTGGGGGTCCTGATGTACGAAATGATGGCCGGCCAGCCGCCCTTCGAGGCGGATAACGAAGACGATCTCTTCGAGTCCATTTTACACGATGACGTCTTGTATCCGGTTTGGTTGAGTAAGGAAGCGGTAGGTATATTTATAGGGTGTTCGTTTTAAAAGATTCCACCTGAATATCTTGAGAAGTTGAAAGAAGTCGTCCATATTCTCAAAGAGACCCTGATATAAATAAATCAAAGTTCTCAAAAAGTTCTTTAATTTTTTAGAGTGGTGACAGGTGTTTCGCTCCTAAGAGCATCATCAGACCTAAAAATCATGTAAACAAAACCAAATAAAATTACAAAAAGACCTTAAAGTAAAACAAAAAAGTATACCTCAAGAAAGTTAAAAACACCCCCGACTGGGCCAAATACACACACACTGAATGGTAAAATATAAGTTTAAGAAAAAAAAACTGACGTCACAAATATATAAAAAACAATAACATAGAACTTGAATACAAGAAAATAATAAAAAAGGAAAAAGGAACTATCGAGATTTGAACTTATAACCTTGCAGCAAGACCGAATTTTAGATGCTTAACTTACTTTGGAGGTATTTCCCAGGGGGTAGCGAAATTCTTTAAACCTTTTAACATCTCAATCGCTTTTAAGGCTTCTAATTCCGTAAAGCGAAATCTGGTGAAACCATTGGATAAGCCAGATCCGCTTTCGAAATCGGGAGTTTATAGTTTGCAAATCTGCTTGAAGAAGTTCATTTCTTGAAAATAATTTGTCCAACGGCCCATTCTCAGTACTCACAGTTTATACAAGCCATCATTATTAATTTCAGAAACAATGGCGAACACATTTCTTGGAGCTAGTCGTCCTCTGTCAACATCTGGTACTCGGAGCAAAACATTTGTACCATTTTCTAAAGGAGCACATCTTTTATTTGACTCACACAGCATTTTCGTTGCTTGAATTCTCATCATTTTATGTGATTCCTCTCTTTGATTCAAAATTGTTTTACCCCTTTGTGTTATCTGATAATTAAAGCTGTTTTCAACTTCGTCTTTATTCAATCATTTTCGACATTTTCTCTATTTGTTAAATTATTTTTATTATTGTTGTCATTTTGTTCGTTATCCATGCTATTTATTAATTCTTCTAAGTCTTCTTCACTTTACACTTTATTAATAACGTCTCGTGGAAGGTCGGTATCTCCTAAACCATAAACTGCCAAACATATACTCATAAGGACTTCTGCCAATTCCTCTATGGAAAAATCGGGTTTTCTGTGACTATATGAATTTCAACCCTTCTGACCATTTTGTGTTATTATCGTTTACCCAGCTAATCAGCATTTAATCGTATCAGATGATAATCGTAATTTCGCGTCGTGGATTTTTGAAATTTACACACAACGCGTTTTGGGTATATAAAATATATCCGTAACGCGATGTGGGTATAAATTTCGGGCAGTGACCGTTTTCGCCAATTGCGTACAACATCTTGATCTACGTACTCTACTTGATCGTAAAATCGAACAAATGAGATAATTTTAAAAACTTTAGCCATAGAGTTCTAAATAATAACGGGTCCATAGATCACTTCATTCCTGTCTCATTTTTTTTTTTATCGGAATGAACTTACTTATACGTCAAACCTTTTATCAACCAAACCAAAGCTTTAATTAACTAATAACCAAAATTATATAATAAACATATACCGGGTGTCTTAGGAAAGTGGTTCGCCCCTATACCTTTTTTAATTTATAAGTTGAAAAAATTAAATTTGGTACGTGGGTGTAGCACTCAAATTGAGATTGGCTAACGTATACAGTTGTTTGCTATCACTTCCGCTTTAACCGGAAATGACGCTAACTTGCTTATTTTAAATAGGATCCCAATTTTTTTAACATATTTTTTTAGAAAATAACATTCTAAGAAAAATGATGTCAACTTTTATCACCTAACCTTTCAGTTATTTATTTTTTTTATATTTCAATCTAGAGTGCCATGAATAATTTAAAACTGTTAATTTTACATCAAGTAGTCTTAGAAAAATATAATTGACTGTCGTTTATTTTTCACAATTTTCTTAGATCTAAAGTTTAAAGCGTCTAAAGCACAGAATAAACGATCTCACAGAAGGCTAGCCCTTTCTATCGAACCGGTTTTTCATTTAGGCTCCTCCCATTTACCCCCGTTCTAACGGGTACAACTGTCGTCGCCCACGTGGGGTATCGGGTCATAATTAGTGTATTAGTACGAGCGTTAGTGTGTATATTTGCGATATTTTGTAATTTGCCGTTTTTTATTTTATTTTTGTTCAGTGGGTATTACACATTACCTTGTTTTGGAGTTTAACTCTGTGCTCTGTGACTTTGTTTTTTCTTTCATTTGTGTTGTGCTAAAAACTTAAAAAAAAACACTAAAATGCCAACTTTTTGTGCGTATAGGGGTTGTTTTGCCAAAAGCGTCGCTGGAAAATTATTTTGTTTCCTAGGGATATTAGAAGGTGAGCAATAACAATAATAAAAGAAAGTAGGTATAGAAAAGTTACATTATTATGTATTATTCATTATTAATTATGGGTGTTTAAAAGCTTAGAAAAGTTCAGAATATTCCTTAATTAATTTGTCGTGTCATGCAAATAAATACAGAATAAACATTATTTAATTTAATAAACAAATAGGTATATACCTATACCATATGTACCTATGTATGTGTACATACGTGCAGGTAAAATATTAAGGTTGATTTAAGTATAGAGTATTTTTATGTGACAAAGAATAATGACTTTAATTTTCAATTATTTTTTTTTTTATGGACTCGTTTACCCATGCAAGTGCATAATATAGTAGTAGTAAAACCCTTAAAAATCTTATATTTTGTTCCAGACTATCATAATGGACGGTGACTATACTACGTTTATAAAATATGGATGTATGTGTGGTACCTACATATGTATATAATAATACATACATATATCTTTTTATATATAAATATATAAAAGCCGATGACACCTACTCTTAAATGTGGTGTGTTTAAAACATACGAAAAAACATACCTGCGTATAAACCTTTCAGCTAAAATTTAATTTAAAAATACCTACCTATGTACATATGTATATGTATATTGTTAACATATTAACATCACACAAATAGCAGACTTTTTCTCAGCTAGTGCCTTACTAAAGACAAATATTATTAACCATTATCATAAAACAACTAAGACAAAAATTCCATTCCAAAACAAACTAAAAGTATACTAACCTACACCTCTATCGTGTATCAAAACTGTCAAGTAACAATTTTTATAAAAATAATAATTATTCTAAAAAGCAAGGACCAATATAAGCCTTAACAAAAAAAAATCCTATTTGAAATGTAACTAAATTTTGTAGTTTGCTCCCGTATTATATGAATATAACCATTTTGATTTTAAAAATAAAAGCACTTCGTTCAGTGTATGCGTTTACTACAACTTTACGAGATATCTCAGTGTATTTGCGCCGGGTGCATCTGTCAGTTGGGCTTATAAAAAACTGGTTCACGGATATCAAAGGAGCCGACGCAAGCCTTCGTTTCTGTGAGATCGTTTATTCTGTGTCTAAAGTTTGCAAAATCGTATTTTCGGCTATAACTAATTTTTTTCGAATGGAACCAGGGTGGCTCATTACCATCATTAAAAAGTGTATTTTTTTACAAATAATTTGATACCAGATAATTGATATTTAGTAATTTTAATAAGTCTGAATTTTCAAAAAATACAGTTTAGCGCCGCATACCTACCTAGATTTTCCCAATCAAGAAACCCAAATATTGCTGTGAATTCATAAAATATTTGTTTCCGTTTTAAATAGATTTTGTAACGACTTTTTAGCATTTAGTAGCATTTGCGTAACAACTATTAAACATTTAAGATTAATGATAAATTGGATTCTCACCCTCTCACTGTCTATTTATTGACGATAAATTGAAGAGCTTTTGAAGTGTTTTTTGTCGCTATTTATAATACAATAGTAAATTGGCCTTGGAGTTGACATATCATTGTTACGAATCGTCACGGCAACCTGTCAGTTTCTGATATAATTCGAGTTATTCAGACATTTTTCAGACAATTTTGCCAGCAACAAATGGGCATTTTAAGCATTTTGTGCCTTAATCAATTATTTGACATAATTTATAATAATTAATAATAATATTGCGTAGGGTTGTTGGGTGGGTCAGAAATAAAACAGAAACCTGTTTATCTAAATGTCGACGTTTCGACTTATATTAAGTCATCCTCAGGACACTGAAAGTAATTACAGAGATAAAACAAAGTAATTTCAAGGACATAAAAAACACTATTAAAATAAATGTTCTTTAAGTTACAACAAAAAACAAAAACCACGACACAGTTAAAATTACATTCAGGTACAATCGGTTAAAAAAAATGTTTATTAAAAAAAAACAGTATAAAATTATTTTTTTTTTTTTTTTTTTTTTTTTATACACATTACACCTCTTACCTAAGTCTAGGTATCTTAAGTTATAATTAAAATAGGAGCGTAGAATTATTTTTAACATGGGTTAAATTGTAGGTGTTATTGTGGGCAAACTAGAATCAACAATAAGCCAAGAAACAAATATTTTTATTCTTCCCAGCGTTTATTTATTAAATTTTTATGATTCAATGTTATGTTGATAAGTTAAGGATTAGTAAATAAGGAAGATGTATGTATCTATACGTTCAAAACCAGAAACTTAATTTGTTAATACACTGTGTGATCTAAATTTGGGACATACACTCTTTGACAAAAATAAATTTTATGTTTTAGTTTTATCTTTTTGGTAGTAAATTAATTAAATTATAGTAACTTGCATTTAGATCATCGGTGTCTTGTTTTTTATTAATGCTTTCTTTATACTTTTTTATATTAACCATTTCTAGTAAAATCCTTTTTTTATAATTTGATTCTCT
Source organism: Anthonomus grandis grandis (assembly GCF_022605725.1). Lineage (NCBI taxonomy): Eukaryota > Metazoa > Arthropoda > Insecta > Coleoptera > Curculionidae > Anthonomus > Anthonomus grandis. The sequence goes on from NC_065549.1 coordinate 2,474,482, forward strand.
GCCAATGATCCGAGTGCTGTTAAAATCAAATTGGTGTTGTTGATTGAAGGAGTGTTCTGCTAGAGCAGTCTTCCCAGATGCTGCGTAGTTCGTTGGTTTTACGCTTCTTTCGTGTTCGCTAATTCTGGTTTTTAAGTACCTGCCCGTTTGACCCACATACAGACCTTGACAATCAGAACAGGGTATTTTATAAACCACGCCACTTTGTAACTCATTTGGTGTTTTATCTTTGAGTTTTGCGAAGTATTTGTTGATGGTATTTTCATTTTTGAACGCTATTCTGGCTTTCAGTGTCCTGAGGATGACTTAATATAAGTCGAAACGTCGACATTTAGGTAAACAGGTTTCTGTTTTATTTCTGACCCCACCCAACAACCCTCCGTAATATTGAAGATATTGGGTCACAAACACGAAATTGAAAATTAATAATAATTTTGAGTTCGTTACATTAGATCACATTATTTTTTTGGTGTTTATGGACTTACTACTTATAATGACGTAGGTACATGTTTTAGAACAAGCTGCATAAAATATAAGACAATATTAAACAGTTATGTAGTTTTAGATGGGTTTCGAATTTCCATTATGCCTAGGATATCTATGATTTCAGACAGTAGACGTTTAAAATAAAAAAATCTTTAATTTTTCTCTCATTTTTTCTTTCCAAAATGACTCATTTATTTTCATATATATAAATAGTAAAAGCAATGTGGCATTTTTGCTCCATATTTGCAGCCATTCTAGGCCTTAACTGTTCCTTTTTGGCTTCCTACTCTTTCGTTTAGAATAATAAACTGTTGACTTTCCGTCTTTTCTTAAACATAAAAAACTTAATAGTGGAAAGAACAACCTAAAAACTAGCACTTATCAACTCTTAAATAAAATATACACATCAAAATGGTCTAAGGAACACTTAGAAAAATAGTTTTTTTCGCCTTTATTTATATTTTCATACGGAATAGATACTACCTTTAATATTAAGATACCAACGAAGTAAAATAAATATTTGGGTACAAAAAATCATGCCAGAACAGCGTTTTTTGCTACTTGCACATTTTGTCGAAATAACGCAGATTAAAATTTTTAAATTCTAACGCAATATTTTTATTCAATAAAAATGGAAAGACAACATTTAACTCGAGAGGAAATGCTAAGAGCAGTCGGAATGCTTGAGGCAGGAACAAGTCAAAGAGACGTTGCAAGAGCTTTGGATACATCTTCCAGTGTAATTAACCGTTTGCGGACAAGATATAGAGAGACAAATGATGTTAGAGAACGGCATCAAGGCCCGTCGCGAGTTACCACACCTGCCCAAGACCGTTTTATAACTTTGCAAGCTCAAAGAAATCCCACGGTAACAGCCTCTGTTTTGGTTCAGCAGCTCTCACGAGTGCATAACGTCGAGGTTTCAGGTCAAACTATTAGAAACCGTTTGCATGAGAGAGGACTTCATGCCAAAAGACCCCTAAGGGTTCCTCGGTTAACTTTAGGAAATCGAGGTGCAAGATTAACGTGGTGCCAAGAACATGTTAATTGGAATCAAGAAAGATGGGCCACAGTTCTTTTTACGGATGAGTCTCGATTTTCATTTTAACCTGATTCTGGTAGAATTCGTGTCTGGAGATAGGAAGGAAATGAAAGTCGTTTGCGTCATGCCCGGGAAGTAGTAAGGCAACGTGGTGGATCACTAATGTTTTGGGGTAGCATTAGACTTGACGAAAAAACGAACCTCATTTTTGTGGAAAATACAATGACTGAAATAAGTTATAGGGATAATATACTACTGCCTGGAATTGTTCCATATTTACGCGAAAAGGGCCCAAATTCGTTGTTGCAACAAGATAATGCCCCACCACATCGAGCACGGCTTGTACGAATCGCTATTGAGGAAAATCAAATCAATCTTCTACCCTGGCCCTCTACCTCACCGGACCTTAATCGAAGCCACCGTAATATAGAAAGCCAAAACCCTCGAGTCGTGACGTCACGTCGAACGTCTGAGTATCCCGTGTCGTTCGTATGTTATAGCCGTATTTATTCAATACTACCGCTGTTAAAATCATAATATTATCATTGTGTCTCGTTTAAATGATAATATTGTTTAATAAAATTAATAGTGTGTTAGTAGAAAGAAGTACAAATAATAAAAACATATTCTTTATTAAAACAAAAATGATATAAAAATCAACAAATTCTTTAATGAGTTATAAATATAAGGCAAATAAGGCCTATATGGTACAATAGTTTTTAATAACTACTGAAACATATATATATTTATAACTATTAATTAAAACAAATACAAAACTCTTAAAAAAATAACAAATATAGCCACTGTAAGATGGTTTAAAACAAATTTAATAAAATACTAAATAATTACTTAATAAAATGGATAGATAGTTGGTAGTAACACAAAAGAAACAAAATAATATTTGTTATTAAAACAAAACAACATAAAAAAAATCTAAAATACTTCAACAAGCTATAAATATAAGACAAATAACCCATACAAGTTTTTAATAGCTACCAAAGTATATTATATGTATGCACATATATAGAATAGAATAAATTGAAACATAAATACAAAACTCTTAGGAAAATAATAAATATAATATAATGTAAGATTGTTTAAAACAATTTTAATAAAATACTAAATAATTGTTTAAAATTGATAGTGTGCTGGTAGTAGTACAAAATATATAAAATCGTATTTTTTTATTAGAACAAAAATATCATAAAAAAATATAACATTCTTTAACAAGGTATAAATATAAGGCAAATAACCCATACAAGCTTTTAATACCTCCCGAAATATATATTTATAATAAATTAAAACGCCACAACCATAATTGCTATTACATAAAGGAACACAGCAACGATTTGGCATCTAAAAGAGATTAGTTAGCAGTTTATACCTACTAGCAATAATTATTTAATAATTTAATCTCACCTTTGCGGTAATTCTATTCAAAAATCTAAGTAAAATTTTAATTAATTATTATTATTGTACAGGAAAACGAGGGCTCGATTTTACATGATTTCGTCCAATACCCCGTATAGCGTATAAATGCATACCTAATGCATGAATAGACAATAGACGTTCGACGTGACGTAGCTGCTGGAGAGTGGGATGATGTTTCTGGCTTTCTATATTACGGTGGCTTCGCCTTAATCCAATTGAGCATGTTCGGGATTGGTTAAAAAGGCAACTTCTTCAATGATTTGACTTTTTTTTAAAGCGCTCTGGAGCTTCGTCTTGCTGTGACACATGTTTGGGAGGAGTTGCCCCAAGAATTAATTAATAATTTAATTTTAAGTATGCCTAGGCGATGCCAAAGTGTTATTAATAATAGAGGTAGACCATCTGGCTATTAGTTTAATTTGTATTTGGATTAATTTTTAATTGAAGTTAATAATTATATTGTTATTTTATTCGAATAATGTAAAAAAATTGCAATAATTAACTTTTTTTCCAATCTTCTTAAAAATATTAACATATTTGTATGTGTTCCCTAGACCATTTTGATATGTGTATGTACATTTCATTAGTGAAAACCGCATTAAAAAATATTGTAAAATAAAAAAAGTTATCCAGGAAACAGGAATTTATGGGTGAATAATACCCTTAATTGTGCCTTTTAGGTCAGTATTTTGAAAGGTTTCATGACGAAACACCCGAGCCGACGTTTGGGTTGTGTAGCGAACCAGAACGGGGAGGCGGCCATCCTGGTGCATCCCTTTTTCAAGGAAATCGACTGGAACGCGTTGGAAACTAGGAAGGTTAAGCCGCCCTTTAGGCCACGTATCGTAAGTCCATTAAATTTTAATTAAAACTAAACCCCGGCATTAATTACACACGTCTTAATTAAATCACAGAGAAGCAGGAAAGACGTGGCTAATTTCGATGCCGAATTCACGAGGGAAGAGCCGGTCCTGACGCCGGTCAGTAACGAAGTACTGCAATCGATCAATCAAGAGGAATTTCAAGGATTTTCAATCGTAAACAAGGATTTTAACGCGAGTCGGCTGATGTCGCCCGATTAAGCGCACCGCCACCACCACCACCCACCCCAACCATCCTCCCCACCTTATTTAAGAAGAAGACTATTGGGTTTCTAGTTGGTTATAAAACGTTGCTGTACATTTTTAACATTGTGAAACGGGTATGGTCGGTTATGGTTCTTTTGAACTTTGTATAGATTTAACCGGGATAGTTGGGTTTTAAATGGGATGTTTTTTAGTTGTTTTCGTACGGGTTTTGTTAGTCGTTAGGAAAGTAAAATTTCCAGCTCCAGAAGAATGAAATACATATTTTTTTAAATACAATCCTTGGTTGTGTTAAACTATTTTAGGATGTATTCTTTAGGTGAATCACGTCTACCGCATTTCACTTTCTTTCAACGCAAGTCTGGAAATGTTATTTTTCTAACATAGAAACATTATTTTATAACGATCGTCCGGGATTTGTGATGGGTATCTAAGAGTCAGAGATCAATTTTTTCATTCTCTAGTGACACTCCTGATCATCTGGAATTGCCACTGAATGACGTATTCAGACCAAAATCAGCCGAAAAACAGTAGTTTTATCGCGTTTTCTCGATTATTTTTCACCTTCTAATATGTCTGAAATCACCTTCAATATTCAAACCCAAAAAGCATTTAAACGGAAACATCAAAGAAAAAACGAGGTGAAGATCTTCAGGGAAATAATCACGATAATGGTACATAAAGGATTTGACTTGTCATCTCTGTGATAAATTTAAGGATTTAATCTTGAGACTACGAAACCGGTTTTTATTACAAGATACTTTGGTTTAAGTAAAATCTGTATTGTTGTGACGAATTCATAATGAGTTACTTATTATATTGGGTATTACGTCACTTATAGCAAAAATCAATTTAGAAATTTTTATCTCACACGCTCACCAATTGAAAAGAAGAAGAAAATAGACTTATTCACGTATTTAAAATAAATATGAACTTAAATCTGTAACGATACCGTTCGATATACTTAAAAAATAGTTTGTCAAACTATTAATAAACCGTCAAATCATATAAAAAAGTATATAAAGTATTTTCGAATTAGGAAGAAATTTTGATGAGACTGTATTACTGCAAATTTGAAAGATAAGTATATTTTATTTTTAATTTAATTTAATTTTACTTTAATTACCTTGATAACGGTAGTAGATATAACTACCGAAACGTTGGTTCAAATTAGGTATTTTTAAAAAAAAGTAGGTCTTGTTGTTTTTTATCGTTTTTTTAATTGTAATATTCATAACAAAGTTAGGTAGGATATTGAAAAGAAGAAATGAGCTCAGAGATTAATAAATTGAACCTCAGCTCCTAGGTATATAAAAAATCTATTATACCTCAAGTAAATTATTGTATTTAAAACTTATTGAACTTAAATTAAATTAAGTATATCGAATCGAATAAATTAAGTATCGTTACAGATTTAAGTTCATATTTCTTTTAAATACGTGAATAAGTCTATTTTCTTCTTCTTTTCAATTGTTGAGCGTGTGAGATAAAAATTTCTAAATTGATTTTTGCTATAAGTGACGTAATACCCAATATAATAAGTAACTCAAGATACTTTGGTTGTCACATGTTTACTGTAATAATTAAAGTATTTTTTCTTATAATGTAGTAGTAAGTAGTAGATGCCAGCTGGCCTGGCCGCTTGTACGTTACGCCCATTTAAAACCCTGTCAGATAACCACCAGGAATTTAGTGAAAAGCAAAAGAAAAAACAGCACGGAATCTAGTAAAAAAAATAAATAAATAAATGCGTAGCTCTGTTAACACTGTTAAATAAATATTAAATTAATTATAGGTTGAATGTTTAAGTTTTGAGTCATCAAAATAGAAGAACCCCATTTATCCAAGATTCCAATGTAAGTTGATAAGGTTGCCTCTAGAGTAAACATTTTTATTACATTTAACGGTTAGGCAAATTGTGAAAATAAATATTATATATATTTTTTTCTGTTGATTGGTTGCTAGCGCATTAAAAACGTTTATTTTTATTTATTTATTTTTTAAATTGAAACGTTCTTAATCAACAGTCGGCGACCTCTCTTAATCAGTAGATTAACGATAATATGATGTCGAATTTAGGTATTAGAGGCAAGTTCGGATAAGTGCAATATATTGAATAGCATTTTAGCATGGCGAATGTTTTAGTCTTAGATAGGGGTAGGAGGGAAGCTTTATGGAAAACCATTAATATCCGTTAATTTAAATTTATTTGTATTAGAACGGCGTTTTTTTATAAGGCTTCTCACGTCTGATATCCGAAGAAGTAAAACGTTTGCCATGAATTGTTACCCTTTGTTAAAGAAATTTATTTTATGTGTCACGCGACGACATGGTGTTTTCGTTTGTTCATAAATATTTAAGCAAATTTGCCAAATATATTAGGCCTTGGAAAGTAATTTAAATGAATATATCCTAAAAAGTATCAGCAGTTATTGTTTATTTATTTTGTTTTTTGTAAAATTATAGTATTTATCTATTTTAGATGTATATTTATTTATTTACACTTTTTTTTCTCTTATTTATTTCTCGAGCTTTAACTTATTTTTTTTTTTAATTTAAAAATCGTGAAGATGTGTTTGTGTTTTGTGGTTAATGTTATTGTTTGTATATTTTTGTGTATTTTTGTTCAGATTTAATATAGATGTTAACATAATATAAATTTTGGTTGTATTTTTTATTGCACCTCAATTTAGACACAATTACGTTAAAATATCTAAGAGATTACTATACGATTCCAGGGGCACAAAGTGTATTGAGAATGCAAAGAGCACATCGTATTTTTGTAGAAGGACGTTAATAGACTAACATTTTTTCACTACACGTCAAATCGTCGCCTTGCACACAGAGGGGCGTATCTGAAATATTTGTATTTTACAGGAGAAGCATTTTAAGATGTTGGCTCAAGAGAAACTCTCGCTGTGAGAAAACGGTTTGGAATTTGTGGCTTAATTTTTGTGCTCATGTGGGCATCTATGATTAGAACAATTTGCTATTATGAAATTTTAGATAAGTTTTCCAGTTTTTCCAAAAATCAAAGAAAGATTGAGATACGCCTTTTTGTGTGCTGTAATCGAATTGTTTTAAAAAAGTTACGCCCTTTGCAAAATAACAACAACCCATGGTAATCAAACTTTTATTCGAAAAATTAAACATTTATTAAGTTTCAAATTAACCTAGTACTTCAAAGAAATGAAAAAATTTTGTTAATTTTTTAACTTAAAAAATATATCATAATAAACCAAAAGTAAAAAACTCTAACAAAAAAACTAAACTGTTTATAACATAAAACGATAAAAATAGGGACTTATTCATGTGGAAGAGATCTGTAAAATGGCACATGCTCCTGAGATCGAATTAGAGGAGTTTCTCCACTGCACAAAGAAATTAGGTCCTGATATTTTAGACATGTTATCTTTGGTCGTTCATTGTTAAGTTCTCTGAGGGAAAAATGATCTATGTTTGTTCTCTTCAAACTAAGGCTTCTATAATGTTCATCACAGTGAGACACTTTAAAAAAAATATTATCTGGACTTTCCTTTTTAACTTTATTTTTAAAGATTTCTGTCTAGTTGATTTCGTTTCTGTCATCATCTTGGCGTATGCTTAAAACTCTTAAATCTTTCGACAAGCATTTAGTATAGTATATCCCTATAATTACATTATAGGGATTTTAAGCCCTAGCTAGTCTAAAAATCGACGCGCCTTTTTGTCTGCTGTTTTAAAATGGCTTGATGAGATACGCCTAAACAGTTATAACCCAGGCAATAAATTATATTGAGTTACGCCCTTTTGAGAGCAGCTAGAAAAGAGCAAATTTATCAACCTCAGGGCGAAATCCAAAAAAATTCAAATTATGAGTTACGCCCCTTTGTATGCAAGGCGACGAAATGTACATTGAATAAATTCAGAGAAAATACTCAGCTTTGACTTTGCAATGATGGGAATTAAAATTCTATCACTTTAATTCAGATAAATAATAGTTAGCCTCACTCAGTCCTACTAGAGCGACAGGTCACAAAATGTGTCTTACAATTTGCTTTGTTTTGTAGAAGATATTTTAAACACCGGGAAGCCAACTGGAATTCGCCTCGGTCATTCCAGAATGACATAAGTGGTACACCGCACGACGTCTCGAAGGTTAACGGGAATCATCCGAAACAGGGTAATTTATAAGAAGCCACAGTGCCGATAGTAGATAAGTTCAGTGAAGTAAAGTTCAGAATATTGGCGTGAAATTTAAATAGTTCTAAGTAAATACGGTAAACATAAATATCACAGTAGTGTGAAGAAATTATCCGTGATTTTGTAGCTAAAAAGTCTAGACCCAAATATCTGAGATGGTGAATGTTGGAAAAGCGGGTTCTTGACTAGGCTGCAATAATTTGAATAAAATTAATGATATTCAGAGCATTTTTTCTATTACTTGTTTTAATCCTCTTAAAATAATCAACAATATTATTTATTAAGTACTCATAAAAAAACGATATCAAAATAGCATTTTCTTGTTAAAAAAAGTTAAAATCAACCACTGAAGTAGCCGTTAATGCATTCAAAGACCATATTTTAGAGGATAATAAATTGAAGTTTATAATATAAATAGCATGTCAGCACAATAAACCTTAATTTGACTTGAATGTTCTTTCACAGTAAGAAACATTGGTAAAATGGTTAAACATTAATGCTGGCTCGGGGGTTTTTAATAACCAGAAAAAAAAACTATTTAAATTAAAAAAACTATATTCACTTAATTACAAAATCAAATATTTACATAAAATTACAGTTTTCTCTTAACCAACAAATACAGAAATAACAATTTGTTAAGAAATAGTAGAAAAGGCAGAAATATTTTGAACATGTGATGAAGCAAACTAGATAATAAATTAGGTAACTTTTATTATATAATAGTTTCCATAGTGACTTATAAACGTAAAATTATAAAAGAGATTTTCCACGCGAGGAATATCCAGTTATCTCCTTTTTTACTATCGAACTATTTAACTCACTGGTGCGTAAAAATTACAAAAATGTTCGCACATTAGTATCGCCCTATTACCCATTGAAAATATTAATAATATTAAAGTGATAAAAACATTCTTGTTACAAGCCCAGACATATCCATAAAGTACCATAAAAGCAACAAAAATCAAATCTCCTTGTCCATTATATGCAATTTTCGGATGAAAAAGAATTTCCCCCTTATAAAATTATTAACTAACTGTAACTATTAGACAATAATGTCTTCCTATGTTAAAAAATGTTATGCCTCTCAACTGCCTGAAAGAAATAAATAATTATTAACTTATTCCAGGACGTTAATTGAGTGATTTCTTAAAACCCTTCTGATATTTCCAGAGTTTTATCAGCAAACCTCATCCGCTCAATGCTGATTTACACACAGATGTTTTTGTTTGACTCATTTCTTAAGGCTTAGTCCAATTACTTACATTATTATGAAACATCGCCTTGCTGGAGAAAACTTAATATTTTTTTATTTACAATCGGTTCTGTACAATATTATATGTTTATTCTTTGAAAACTGGGCTCCACTTACATTTGAAAAAAATGGATAAAATTGAGCGGATCTGAACCCAGGACCTTTGCATGTATCTACATTCATTTAAAAAAAAAAAAAAAAAAAACAAGTTTCGAACTTATATTTAGATTGAGAATAGGTTACACGTGTTTCGCCCCTCAAGCCATCATCAAACTTGATGCACAGCTTCTAAACACCACGGTCTTAGAAAAAAAGTCCCTGGGTAAGTAAGGTAATTTTTCTTTCAGGACTTTTTTGTCTCATGCTCTTAATTTAATTTTTTTTTTGAATTCTAGGGATTTGAAATGATTCTTCAAGTTTTCAGGATTTTTGAGACATTTCTTGCATCTTTCATGCATGTTCCAGTATCATGGAACAATTTTCAATTTTTTTCCAGGTATTGTAAGTTGCTTCCAGGTATTAAGAGTTATTTTTTTAATATTGACTTGATTTTTTATGGCTTCCAGTAATTTGAAATATTTCTTAGGTTTTTGACGATTTCTTGTTTTTTTTTATTTTCCAGGCATTATCAAATAATTTCTTATATGCTTCCGACTTTTCTTTCCGACGAAACAATTTTCAATTATATTCCAAGCATTTGAAGTTTTTCCAAGTTTGCAAATTGATTTTTCTTTCAAAATTTCATGGATTTTTCGTGTCATAGAGTCTTTACTTCATTTTTTTTGTCCAGGGATTTGAAATGATTTTTCACACCTTCCAAGACTTTGGAGCTATTTTTTACATTTTCCAGGCATCTGAAATAATTCGTAATTTGTTCCAAACTATTAGACTAATTTTCGATTTTATCTACATATGAAAACTAATTTTTTGTCTCAGGATCTTGACTTAACTTTTTTTCATGATTTTTAATATTTCCAAATATTTTAAATAGTCCAGACTTTTAGAACTTGTTCCAGTAAAATCATTTTTTTTTCCGGGATCTTAAGACCTTTATTTTAAATTTAATCACAGGCTCTTCCAAGTATTTAAAATTAATTCTTTATATTTTCCAATACTTTGAGGCCATCTTCTAGATCTTCCAGATATTTGAAATAATAGTTGTTCCAGACTTTGTGGTTTAAGTTTTGATTTTATTTCAGGCATTTGGAGTCTGTTCCAGAAATGTGAATTGATTCTTTCAGGATTTTAGGAGCTTCTTTGTGTTCCAGGCCCTAGACTTGATTTTTCCAAGTATTACAATTCATTTTTTAAATGTTCCAGTATTTTGGAACGATTTTCACTCCTTTTCCAGGCACTGTTCTTAAAGTTTCTTACAGGGATTTAAAGTTATTTTTTTTATCCCAGACTTTTGATTCGTTTTTTTATGGCTTCCAGTAATTTGTAATATTTCTTCTCATTTTCCAAGATTTTTGAGGATTTCTTAGTTTTTTATATCTTTCAAACTTTTGGAACCATTTTCAATTATATTCCAGGCATTCGAAGGTTTTCCAGCTATGTAAAATCATTTTTCTGTCAGAATTTTAAAATAGACTCTTTAATTATTTTTTTTTATAGGATCCATGGATTTGCAATGATTTACCACATTTTTCAAGACTTTTGGAGCTATTTTCAACATTTTCCAGGAATCTGAATTAATTCGTAATTTGTTCCAAACTTTTGGACTAATTTTCGATTTTATTTTAGGTATGTAAACTCATTCTTTCAGGATTTTTTTGTTCCAGGCCCTTGAATTAATTTTTCATGTTTTTCACGATTTTCAAGCATTTCAAATAGTTTTATTATATATTCCAGGCGTTTAAAGTTTTTTTCAGCCATGTAAAATCATTTTTCTTTCAAGATATTAAAAGTTTATTTTAAATTTAATCACATGCTCTTCCAGGTATTTGAAATAATACTCGTTCCAGACTTTGTGGTTTAATTTTCGATTTAATTTCAGGCATTTAAGGTCTCTTCCCGGAGCGAAGATTCAATATTTCAGAATTTTAGAGGCTTCCTTCTGTCCCAGGCCCTAGACTTGATTTTTAAGACACGTTCTACATCTTTCAAATAACTCCAAATTACACTACCAACTACAACTTCCAAAGCGTTACAAATAATTTCTTACATGTAGCAGACTTTTGGAAGAGTTTTAAATTAAATTCCAAGCATTTAGGTTTTTTTTCAGTCATTCAAAATCATTTTTCGTCGAGGATTTTAGAAGCATTATTTAATTCTAGGCTCTTAATTTTTTATTTATTTATTTCAAATGATTTTCCAGAATTTTGGACCCATTTTCTACATTTTGTAGGCATTTTAAGTAATTTGTTCCAGTAGGTTTTTTGCCGCAGATCCTTGAGTTAACTTTTAATGGGTTTTTCAGTGAATTTTCATATTTCAACTTTAATATTAAATTCCATTCAAGGTATTTTAAGCCATCAAAGACATTTTAGGTTTTACCATCTTAGACGTAATTTTTTTACATTTTCCTTTATTATACGTTTGAATCAATTTAATATTAAATGTAAGATTTACTTTACGCACCAGTTAGTTACATTAGAAAAATCCCCTTCTTGGGTCCGTCTCTATATACAATTTTTAGGTACAGTTTTTACCCTAAAACACACAAAATTATAATCTCACTCTTGTTCAATCTATAAAAACAGTCGCAAATTAACGATTTCTTTTATCACATTTTATATTTTCGAGTCTTGAAACTCGTCAACTACCGCACAGCGACTCCGTTTATCGTCACGACGTTCCCGTTGGTTCGTCCCACAGGTTCGGGTTCGTAGGTTCCGCTGTCCCTTCTCCCGCCCTCCTCGTACGGGGCGTCATAAGTATTCTCGCGAATATTATCGTAAATATTCGTGAATCCGTTCCGGTCGCTCAGTGTAGCGTAACTCATCACCGCCGCGTTTCTTTCTTCTTTACGTTCCGCCCCTTCGATGTTTTCCTTGTTTTTTACCGTTACCGGTTTCCTTCTGCGTATATTAAATGATTGTTTAATTTGTAATATAAAAATATGACAGTACTTACAGTTTCAGGTAAACGATTCCCAGTAACACCAGTAAGAACACGACCACACCCGCTCCGATACCGATGTGGGTTCCCAAGTTTGATTCTTCTTGTGGCTGTTCGATGACCACTAAAATTTATGCATTGACATTCTGTTAAGTTCGTTTCTCTCTATTTACTCACTTTCGCATTTAGGTTGTTCCCCGGACCACTGGCCGTTATCCAGACATTTCCTCAAATAAGGGCCGACCCTTTCGAAGGTTGGTATACAGTGGTACTCGATGGCGCTATTGTAAGTGGTACCATTCATGACGATCACACGGCCGTTGTCTATGGTACCAGGGTGTCCACAATCTACCGCTATTAACAAAAACAATATTAGTACTCGATTGTTGCAGAATGTAGATCTTCAATTATCTGTAAATTATTAGATTTTTAAATCCTACTTGAACAGCTAATAAATTGCTTCAAATCTGCAAAATCATAGAATTTACTAGGAATTAGTTGAAAATTTGCAAGGTCTGAAATATTTAAGAAAAGGCTCCAAACGCCTGGAAGAATTTCGTCAAATGCCTGAAATAAAATGTCTTATATAAAATATTGGAGTAGAATTTAAAAAAAAATTGGAAAATATGCAAAATTATTATAAATCCTAAATGCCATTTTTTGTGGCTATAAATTCCTGGAATGAAATAAAATTTAGCTCAAAAAATGTGGTAAAAGGCCTGGAAGATAGAGATAAAATTAAAAAATGCCTGGAAGAAATTAGGTCGAACATATTAGGTGCTGAAAAATTATTTAATAGTTGCGAAAACCACAAAAAAACTAAATGAAATGCTAAAACTAAATTTAACGATTCCAGGCCTTTGGAGTCTTTTCTTAGATATTTCAGACCTTTATGTAAATTGTCAACTAATTCCTAATAACTTCAAGCCTCTTCTAAAATTTTGCAGATTTGAAACAATTTTGTACTTATCCAGACGATTACAGTCATTTCTTATACTTATATTCGATTCTAGATTAAATATTAAGAGACATTTATTTTATGCCAGGCATTTGACATACTTTTTTACATTTTCCAGGGATTTGATATAATTTCCAGAATTTTTATGTCGGAAATTAAAACCCAATCCTAAAGTATTTTTTTTTCTTCCTTTTTTTGATTTCCCGTATTTTACATAATTTTTTATAACGAATTTGAACTTATTTTTTCACCATGATTATACAGGGTGTTCCGTTGATCATGTTACAGAACTTCTAGGGCAGATAGAAAACGTCAAAAGAAAAACAAAAGTTCATATAAACATGGGTCCGGAAAAGCTTCCTCAGGGAGCTAGAGCTCTTTGAAAATAACCTTTAAAAACTAGTTTTTTTTTTTAATAGCTCCGGAACTACTTTAGCTACCGCAACCAATTTTGGGAGGCAAATTATTGTTAGTACGTTTATTCTTTTGAACCTACTAAATAAAAAAAAAATTACCAGGGGCTTCAGAATCAGGGGGGTTTTTGGTAAATTTAGGCCCATTTCTCTAAGACTTTAATTTCTGCCCGTTTGGGCATTAGATTATGATGTTCCTATGCCTTTTACATTATTTTTATGATTGAATTCTGTATAATTTTATGTGCACCAATACTGTTTTCGTAAGTTGCGCTTCAGAGCAATATTCCATATCTTAGTAATGGTTCAATTAAAGCCTTAATTTCCTAATTATAATTAGGAAAAAAGTCTTTATTCTTGTTTTAGTTGTAATTAGGTTAGTATGCTTTAACAGCACATGCGCGCTAGCTCGTGTCTGTGTTATCCGTTGTTTTTATAGTCGCAGTTCACTCCGCATTACTCTAAGCATTGTGTAAAATATTGTAGTAACAAAAAAAATGCAATTTTTTGTGTAAAATGTTTAAGTAGTAATAAAAGTTTTTTAAATTTTTAACTGTTTTGAGGTTTCTAGAATCTTCCAAACATTGGGATTAATATTCATTTGTATAGTCCTTTCAAGGTTATTCTTGGTCATCTTTCTTCCAGGATTTTAAACACTTTCAGCCCAATCATTTGAAAGAATTTCAATTATTATTATACAAGTTTCGAATTCATATCTTTCTTTGCTTCCAGTAATTTTTCATATTTGCCAGGTTTCTGCACTCCTTTCCAATTCTACCCCAAAAGTTTTAGATCGCAGGCTTTCGAAGGCATTTTGGTTTAATTTTTTACACCTTCCAGGCATTTCATGCCACTTATTATATGCCTTTTGGACTAATTAACAATTTTATTACAGTCTATTAAGGTTTCTTCCAAGAAGCTATTTTTTATCCAAAGATTTAAAATATTATTTTTCTCGTCTTTTTTAATTCAGACCTTCAAACCACCATTAAGTTCCTTATATAATTTTTTTGCCTCTTTAACATTATAAATTAAACTTACGTAAACAGGTAGGGGCTCGCCCACTCCAGACTCCTTTCTTCTGACAGAACCTGGTGGAGTTTCCTTGCATGGTATGTCCCCTGGGGCAGTAATACTGAGCCACTCCACCCACACTGCGAGTGCTCAACTTATAAGTCACACCGGCGAAAGTGTCCGGATCTTTACACTGAATTTCTAATGGAAAAAATTAAGTTAACGTTATAAAAAGTGCTTTTTTAATAGTAGTAGTAGTAGTAGTACCTATGCAAGCGGGAGTATCTGAGCTCCAGGTACCGTTCTCCAAACAGAGCCGTCTAGACACCCCGTCCAATTCGAAATTGGGGTCACAAGCGTACAATGCTAAAGCGCCATAGTACGTGGCGTTCGATGGTAAAGTGACGTCGCCGTGTGGGATTTTTTGAGGGTTTCCGCAGTCCACATCTATTATAAAAAATAATCAATTAAAAACGACATTTATAGCAGAGAATTTTCTTAGTACTTACAGACACATTGCGGTACTCCGCCGCTCCAATGTCCGCTATCCTCGCAAGTACTCAAAGGTTCGCCTATCACCTTGTAACCCCGCTCGCACCTATATTTGGCCAAGGCGCCTATTTTGTAGGTGCTGGCTCCTACATTGGAGGATTCCGCGGTACGGATCAACGTTCGCCCGTACATCCGGTCGTTTCCCGTTACCGACAAGATACTATGCTCGGCCAATATCGGTTCCGGACATCTGATTTCTATGAATAAATAATTGGTTTGTCTTTAAACGATCCAACATTTTGTAAGTTATCCGGGAAAGATTTTGGGTTTCGGTATAAGTGAAATAAATGTTCAGTTTTAACTCAAAATTGCCGACTAATCGCAAAATATAATTTATTTTTCAAAGCGATTTTAAAATCCCGAACTTAGTCATAAAAATTAATAATAATAATAAGTCTTTTATTGGCCACTGTTTACATGATACTATTTAACGGATTTATTTTAACTAAATCTATTTAGAAAAACGGCAGAAAAGAGGTTAAAAAACAATTTTAAAAAGATACAGGTTTAACCCCCTGTGTGAAGTAAATTACAAAACTCAAAAAGAAAAAATTATCTATAAATATACATGTTTCCAAAATAATACCATATTATCTATATTACTCATAACACAATCCTATACTATTCTACACACACGCCATACACATACAGGGTGTCTCACGACGAATAGACGCGATCGATATTTCGGAAACTAATTTTTCAAAAATTTTGAAAATTTGGCAACATAGCACAGTCGATGGGGGCTACACAACTAAAATATTTTGACAGTTGTGACGTTTCCGGTTATACCGGAAGTAGGTGTCAACTTCGTTATTTTAAATGGAACATCCTGTATATTTTTACTTTTTTGGCTTTTACGTGAAATTCTAAGTATATTTTGTGTATAATGTCCTATACCTAAGTGTAACCGTTTTTGACATATTTTTAATTTCATGTGAAAAACTATGTTTATAAGCCCTAACATAATTACCGATTACTCCCTTTTAGTAGCTTTTATTTATTGGTTAGTTTTGGTTTTATTTTAGAGGAAGGACCACTTTAAAAGACTATTTTAAAATTTGGCTAAAAAAAAGATACAGGGTGGTCAAAAACTAGCATTAAAAATTAAAATGAAAAAATCATTAAAAGTCAATTTTTTTAAATGGAAACCCCCTATTTTTATAATTTTTTCATTAAGATAATTAAAAATAAGGTTAACTTTGTATAAGGTTATCTAGTCCAAAAATTGATAGTTTCCGAAATATTGGCAGTTTAAATTTGGCCTAATATTAAAAGCCGTATAATAACACGGCTCAAGGATTGTTGATTAGTTGGGCATGACGGTTGTCATAGTTACCGCTAGAAGCGGCAGTAAGACAATGGATTATATGCATTAAATTTATAAGTTACTTGCTATTTAAGTTTTCTTCGTAAAAGTGTAATTTAATTAAAAAGTGTACATTTCTGTTATAATCCATTATCTTACTGCCGCTTCTAGCGGTTACTATGACAACCGTCATGCCCAACTAATCAACAATCCTTGAGCCGTGTTATTATACGGCTTTTAATATTAGGCCAAATTTAAACTGCCAATATTTCGGAAACTATCAATTTTTGGACTAGATAACCTTATACAAAGTTAACCTTATTTTTAATTATCTTTATGAAAAAATTATAAAAATAGGGGGTTTCCATTTAAAAAAATTGACTTTTAATGATTTTTTTATTTTAATTTTTAATGCTAGTTTTTGACCACCCTGTATCTTTTTTTTAGCCAAATTTTAAAATAGTCTTTTAAAGTGGTCCTTCCTCTAAAATAAAACCAAAACTAACCAATAAATAAAGGCTACTAAAAGGGAGTAATCGGTAATTATGTTAGGGCTTATAAACATAGTTTTTCACATGAAATTAAAAATATGTCAAAAACGGTTACACTTAGGTATAGGACATTATACACAAAATATACTTAGAATTTCACGTAAAAGCCAAAAAAGTAAAAATATACAGGGTGTTCCATTTAAAATAACGAAGTTGACACCTACTTCCGGTATAACCGGAAACGTCACAACTGTCAAAATATTTTAGTTGTGTAGCCCCCCTCGACAGTGCCATGTTGCCAAATTTTCAAAATTTTTGAAAAATTAGTTTCCGAAATATCGATCGCGTCTATTCGTCGTGAGACACCCTGTATATGTATATTGACATTACTAGTGCAATAATAACTACTATATAACAACACGATAACGCTCGGTGCCAAGTGAATGGGATACAAATTTAACAGGGAATCATTCTCGTAAAAATTTCTTATAAAAAAACTTAAATCCGCCTAATGATAATTTTTTGAATCTTTCAGGAATTTGGATATACCGGGTGGTGCGTCGCCGAGCGGAACATAGAAAATCCCATGTAAATTTTAAGGGAGTCAATTATTGGCTTCCCTGTACACATTGGCGGCTTGCTAATAGGGGCGCAAGCGCATATAGCTCATTTATCTTCCTCTATTTGTCGTGGGGCGCGCTCACATCCGCGTCCATAATTTGCCTGAAAAGCTACTCTCGACGACCCATCTCCTCGGGTTTTATCACGCTCGTTACCGATAGCGAGGCGCGCAAAAATTTAGCGCCCCAGTTTTATGGTGGATTCGGCTTTTGTTTGAATGTTTTGTAAATCGAACCGCAGGCGGCAGGAAGACGTTTTTTGTTGTTTATTCGGCAAAATTTTGTTTTTAATCGGTTCCGTGTTCGGTGGTTTGTGTGTGTCTGAGTATTTCGAGAGTGAACAATACAATAATTATTATTGAAATTTAATAATGAATCGTGTAAGCTTTTTAATTAACTGTAATTTTTCAAATCTTTCACTGGAAGAAAAAGTAAACATTAAGACTTTAGGCAGACCTTTGTCGGATTTAAATATTACTCTCTAAGATCTGTCGATATTTCAATCAAGCATTGCCAAAATAAGAAACGACACCGATAATATTAAGGCTAATATAGAATTAAACTTTGAAAGTGTCAAAAGAAGAAGAACTGACGATAACTTGAGAAGTATTATTGCAAAAGAGGTATGTGATACAGTTGTTACCCAAGCGAAGGACAGATTTTCCTATCGAGGTCATCTTCAAGCAGCTAACTTGTTCGATAAAGAAGCGTATCCAAAATATAACAAGACCTTTCTAGTGGATATTTTAGATAATGTAGTTACTTTTTATCCAATGTTATGTAAAATTAGATTAAGAACTAAACTAGAAGTCATTTACTCAAGACCAGATTTCTCACAAAATATTGGAGCTATGAACTTGCTTTCATTTATTTTAGAAAATAATCTTGGCGAAACATTTGCCGAAACAATAAAATTATTAAATATTATTGTGACGACCCCAATGACAACTGCAGAGGCCGAGCGCAATTTTTCCACCCTTAAGCGAATAAAAACCTTCCTGCGAAGTACTATGCTTAATGAAAGACTTAATGCTTTAGCCATGATGTCCATCAATAGAAATTTAGTGATGGAAATAAACAATTTTGATGAAAAAGTAATGGAAAGATTTATAAATATAAAAGACCGTCGAACAGATTTGACTTTTAAGAAGTAGCTTAAGTACCTATTGAACATTTATTAATAAGTATAATTTTGTTCACGTTTTAAAGTTACTTGTTATTGTTTTTAAAACCGCAGAGAGGTGGCAAAAATATTTTTGTGCGAGGTTCCGTGATGTGTAAATGCGACGTGACTGCAAACCGTCATATCTCAGATATTATAACATATACTTAAGTACGTCCAGTTATATTTTTTTATTTATTAGTAAGTATATATTTATTTGGATTTGCGCGCCCCTCCATAGCCCATTGTCACGAGCCGCCACTGCCTGTACATTTTACAGAAAAAATGTAAGATAACTTTTTGAAGAGACCAATCTGGCAAACCCTTGTGCAAAGTTTCAAAAAATTTTACTAAGGGAATCTTGAATTATTCAATTAAATGTAATTGCAAAATTAGCAAATTTCGGTTTAGGTAAAACTAAACGGGCACCAGTAAAATAAATATTGTCACTGACGTGAGGAAGAGTGTCAACAAATCAGTGACAGTCGATATTTAAAAACAAGTATGAATTATTCAATCGACGAAAAAATAGCCATAATTAAGGGGCATTATGCGGGAAACAGTTTTAGAGGAGCAGTATCTGAAATGAAGAGTACAGGGAAAAAACGTGCAAAGTCAGTATTTTATAAAAATTAAGATAATACGTTTATGTGTTTCCTTTCAAAGAATATTTTCATATAAGCAATTAATACCGGCAAGAAACGCACTGTGTCACTGGATATTTGCAGTTTTTAAATAACTATGCAGGGAAAGAACGTGCAATGTCATCGCGATACTAGATAAAAACGTGTTAAGTCAGGAAAAAACGTGTTGGGTTGAGAAAATTATATTGTTTTTTTAAGCTCGTAGGTCAGATTGCCGATTATTTTAACTGAGTGAACATGGCGAGTGACACTAGTGGTGACGAATTAGATAAAAAAATTTGTGGACTATCTAAAAAACGTAAAATAACTGGTCGTATGTCTGATGTTTCAAAAAAAATACGCTTACAGAGTCATGAAGTAGGGCCAGACTGTCATTGTAAGCGATTTCAGTGCTTTGAAAAAGTTTTACCTAATGAACGGGCTAAAATTATTAAACATTTTAATGAGTTAGGTTCTTGGGACGAACAAAGTGCTTATCTGTGTGGCCTTATTCTTCTAAGTCCTGTTTTCCAACGAAGAAATCGTCGCCCAGAAGAAGAAAGTCACTTCCGGCAGGCTAGTTACTTTTATAAGGTAAGAGTGCTACGTTTTGTTCACTTCATGGAATTACACGAAGAAGAGTTCAGACTATTCACACTTCACTTATAGTCAAAGGAGTTGCTCCTAAGGACAACAGGGGGAAACAATCCTATAAACATCGTGCACTTAAAGAAGATATAAAAAACTGTGTTATTTCTCATATTCGTTCGTTTAAGGGTAGGTCTAGTCATTATAGCAATAAAAAGTCAAAGAAAATTTACTTACCTGAAGATTTGAACATTCGCAAAATGCACTCAATGTATAAATTAAAACATCCAGATAAATCTGTGTCTTACGAAACTTACAGAACTATTTTTTCGACTGATTTTAATATCAGTTTTGGATATCCCCGCTCTGACACCTGTTCCAAGTGCGATG
This sequence comes from Anthonomus grandis grandis, assembly GCF_022605725.1. NCBI lineage: Eukaryota > Metazoa > Arthropoda > Insecta > Coleoptera > Curculionidae > Anthonomus > Anthonomus grandis. The sequence goes on from NC_065549.1 coordinate 2,495,137, forward strand.
AATTCAATGCTAGATTAAAGTCGCTAAATTTAAGGCTTACCCAAAACATCACTTTGGAAATAAAAGAGTTCCTAAATAGCAAAATAAGAAAGCTTACATTAGAGAAAGAACTTCATAAGAAAAAAACAGAAGCCTTTTATGCTAGGAAGAGACAAGCTCGACTTCAAAGTAGGAAATCAATAGAGATAGAAGCGGTGGCCATGGACTACCAAAAAAACTTACCAGTCCCGAACATAACGACTAATGACGTCTATTATAAGTGTCAATTATCTTTTTATTCTTTTAACATCCATAGACTTTCGGATGCTGATTCAGTATTTTATACCTAGTCAGAAGTAGCTAAGAAGGGTTCTAATGAGGTATGTTCTTTTTTAGAAGATTATGTTAAGATTTTAATAATTTTTTGCGACTCTTGTGGAGGACAAAATAAGAACTTTACAGTGTTTCGCTATTTGCACTACCTGGTCCACCGAAAAATAGGGGTTTCAAACTATCAAAGTTGTATTTCCGATTAGGGGCCACTCATTTATGGAGTGTGATAAAAATATAGGTATAATTAACTGCAAATCCAAGACCGAACTACCTTCAGACTGGGTTCGGGTTTTCAAGGAAGCTAGAGTTAAACCAACACCTTATAAAATAGAAGAAGTTAACGACAGCCTTATAAGAGACTGGAGTGCATTTTTGTCTCCTTTGTATGTAAAGAAGTGTCCGTTTTTGAGTCGACCAATAAGAGAGTTGAAAGTCACTGTGAATCATCCAAGAATGATTCTTCATCGTGAAACCTATAATGGATCTTGGACTACTTCCATCGTAACTAAACCAGTCTCCAAACTCATACGAGGCCCACCTTTATCTGAAAAGGAGTTTCACTATCCACCACGAGCTTATAATGGTAAGTTTGTTTTGTAATTCCTTTAAATAATAGTGTTTTTGTTAATAAAATATTTTTTTAGGTAAAATTCATATTTCAAGAGAAAAATACAAAGATCTACAGCAACTGAAAAAATGTTGTGACGAGAGCACGTTTTCCTTTTACGACAGTCTTCCTGTACTACCCGCAAAGAAAATCCCTAAAATGAACAGAAGAGAAAAGCCCGTTAAAACAACAAAAAATAAGCGCTAAACACCAATATAGTAAATACGGTAACATTTAAAACAAAGTGACTTTGCACGTTTTTTTCCTGTTTTTTTTGTACTCTGGTTGGTTTTGTAATAAAATTTAAAAAACTAATTGATATTTTTTAATTTCATTACATAATTTAAAAAGCTAGTATACGGTATAATAATTGTTTCCAAAATCAAAATTTTAAAAAAATTATTAAAAAATTTATAGCGTTTTCAAATTTAAAATTTTATTTTCTCAAATTCAATTAATAGTGACTTTGCACGTTTTTTCCCTGTGGTCTTCAAATATTTTCAGTTTATTTTCCTACCAAGTCCATTCCGTAAAAAAAAAAAACATTTCTTGTATTCGGCTGTACATCAAATTTGACAAAGCCTTATAACAAATTGTTGGCTGGTGGCTGGTGTCTGGTTTTACCTGAACCGAAAATTTGGTAATTTCGCAATTACATTTATTTGAATAATTCAAGATTCGCTTATTAAAACTTTTGAAACTTTGCAGAAGAGTTTGCCAGATTGGTTTCTTCAAAAATTAAAATGTTACATTTTTTCTATAAAATGTACAGGGAAGCCCCTCTTAAAATTTACATGGGTTGTCCTATGTTCCGCTCGGCGACGCACCACCCGGTATATGTTAAATGAAAAAGATCATTCGTAATAAGATGTTGCGTGCAGCGGCGGAGAGATTGATCCTCTATGCCTTAAATTTAAGGAATGAACATCCGTTCGGAATCGAACTTTGCTTGTCAAAACGAGGGACAATTAGAATAAATTACCGAATAAAATAAACTTGCAGCATGTAACTTCCTTCGACATTCCATAGAGAGCCATTTGGTTTCATGCAGTTTGTAGCTTACCGGATCGCGGCGAAGAATACCGTATATATATGGTAAACAAGATTTTTGAACCCGTTGTAATTCTGTCTTTATATATTTGATCCAAGCATGGTCCATACACTACATCAGCAAAATTAAAATGACTCGGCACTAGTGCATCACATAAGTTTATTTTTTGTGATATTGAAAGTAAATGCCTAAATGGAAACAACCTTTTTAAATTAGCATAGCCCAATTGAATACATTTACTTACATGCTGTTTGTATCGAAGGTTGGTGTCAATATTAAGCCCCAAATTACGAGAACAATAAGAATGCGGAAGTTGTTCCGCAGAAGCCATTAAAATTAGATCTTCTTTAAGTGCTCTTAAAAGTTAAGTCTTAAAAAGTTTGATTTTGATGCATTTATGACTAAATTGCGTTTAATAGAAATACTAATCAACCGTTTCAGATCGTTATTAATTTTGCTGATAGCACTTTATGAAATAATGAAAAATATAGTTGTCTATCATCTGCATACAAATGACCTTTGCAATGTTTTAGGCCACTAGTAAGGTTACAATTATATTGGCCCCAGAATACACCTTTGCTGGTTTCAACAAACTGTTTCCGTTTTGTTAAATAATTTTTAATGAGGTGCATTATAGTCAAACCCCACATAGCTCAAAATCGCATAAAGCAGTTTCTGATTGATTCGATCAAATGCCTTGCTATAGCCTAACAGCACTAGTGCAGTAGATTTTCCACGATCAGTGGCTTCAATTATATCATCTGTAATTTACAGAAGATTTAAATAGATTTCGTCTATGTTTACATTTATTTTTATGACTAAGTTCAGGATTTTAAAATCGTCCTGAGAAAGCAAATAAATTTTGCGTTAAACCTGGACTTTGATTCCATTGATCCCGAAACCCAAAACCTCACAAGAGAACTAATACACATAACGGTAAATAGTATTATGTTTAATTTATTATTGTCTAATACCTTCACATTTCGGTGTGGCACTATTCCATAGCCCGTTTTCCATGCAGTACCGCTTGGTCACCCCGTTAATTTTATAGTTTTTGGCGCAGGTGTACCTCAGTTCGCTCCCCAGGTAGGTGGTACCGTTGGTGTAGTGCACCTCGCCGTATAACATGGTGGGAACTTTGCCGCAATCGATGTCTAAATAGGAGAAAAAGTTTTTTTTTTGATGTTTTGGTGAAAGCACATAAGAAGCTCCAGTTTTAATATTGCCCTGATAGCATACATTATTCAAGGAATATAAATAATATTTTGCAAGGTTTTGATTACCTAGAGCTCCATTTTAACAAACGTAAAACTGAGAACGATATAAACAATTATTAAATTGGAAATGGAAGAACGTGATGGAATTGATAGAAACCAAATGAAAATAAAATTAATCAGTGACTGTAATCACAGGAACTGGAAATGTTATAATCATATATCATTATAAACAATATAATGTTGTAATCCCGAGATCTCGATACTCTACAGTTTAATCTCGGGTAAAAAAGGAGTCACTAAATTATTTTAATCTCGAGAATCCCGGAATCAATTAAACCAGAATAATTCATAATTAATTACCTACTCTTTTAAATCCGAGTGAAGTGTTTGTTTTTTTTGTGCAAATGTAAATACTTATTTATTTCCCAATTTTATATGAACGTGCAAAATAACCAAGGAAGTAGCGCAGGCATTGTTTTTTTTTTAAAATAATTCAATTATTAATGGACATTCACATTTAACGTAACATATTAAAATTCTCTTATTAGGCATCATAAATATGTAATATTCTGCGTTTTTGTGTCTCGAATAATCACCTGACAAAGCTAAATGGTTAATTTGATTTTATTTAGTTATTTTTGTATTCAAAAATAATTAATAAAAAAAAATCTCATTGTCTAAGTTGGGAAAAATAAAGTGAAAAAGAGAACCATGTCGTTGGATTTATTTTGACCTCTTAGAAAAATATATGATTTGTAAAATACTGTTTTTTTTTTAATAGAAATTCATGAAAAATTTAAACAATTAAATAATCATGCCTTAGATTAATGTTTTCTTTGGTTGACTGTGAAACTTTTATCCAGTTTTATGAATAAATACGAAAAATATGAATTTTTTAGAGAACCTCTTAAAATCGCACTATTTAACGTAATTCTGACGTAAATACATAAAGAAATAACAACGTTTTACACTAAATGTGTTAAATAGGAACAAACCTTTATTCTACTGCTTTTTTAATTACATATTCCAAAAAAAAAAATGGTATTTGATTTTGTTAAAATATTTTAGGATTAATTCCAGGATTGCACTCCCTAGATGTTAATATTTTAGGCATATGTACAGCCTTTTCTCGATATAATAAATAAAGGGAGGTCTAAAATTAACAATTTTCGGGCAGGAATTGTGAAACAATCCATGAGAATAGACTTTAGAGCTAAGACTAATTAGAAAACTTCTTTTTTGGTCTAGACAATTTTTTCTTCATTTTCTTCGCTGATTTTGACTGTTCTTAAAATATTTTCATAAATTAATTAAAAAATTATTAAAAAGGTTTTATGCAAAAAAGACCATTTCTTACTAAACAATTTCATAGGAGAACGATTTTTGTAGCTCAAATACTTTCTAATTTACGGGCAAATTTGCCATCCAAGGTCCTAGATCCACCCAATTTAAGGATTTAAATCGCATATTGTTGTAATAGCAAGATTTTTAGTTATTAGCCGACATTTTTGGGTATAACTTGGGAACCCTTTAATATATTTTCATAATTTTTCTACACTAATGTTAAAGAATTCCTGACGATCGATTTGAGAGCAAAAACATGGTTCTGTGCTAAGAATTAGGGCAGTCAGAACAGTTTTGGTCTGAACATTTTTGCTGCTAATGTTCTTAGCAAATATTCACTTTTCTTGACAATATTTTCATGAATTATTTAAACCATTCTTAAAAGGGCTGGATGCAAAGAATGCGCATTTCTTATCAAATAATTTAATGGAGAACGATTTTTGTAGCCCAAATACTTTTTGACTTATAGACAAATTTGACAACCAAGGTCTAGATCCACCCAATTTAAGAACTTCAAAATATTAAGATTTTTAGTTATTAGCGAACATTTTTGGGTATAACTCGTGAACCACTAATTTTTCCACACTAATATATAAAAGGATTTAGTAGGATGGATTTGAGAGCCAAAACATGAAATTTAGGAAATCATGATTCATCAGTGGAAATTTAATTTTTACCTAAATTCTTGACTTGGCTGGTTTCCATAGTTCAAGAAGAATTATGGTCATTTTCAAGGATTGCTAATTTTCCTATAATTAAAAATTCATTTTTAAGACCCCTTGGAAAATTTGGATTTTGGCTACTTATTATTTTTAAATCAATCTCTTGCCCCCAGTCTTCCCTTAATAGAATTATGATTTTTTTTAATTGTTTTAAGTACTCTAAGGCCCCTTAATTTTTCTCTAAGTAAGAATCTGAAATTAAAAAGTGAACATTTCGATTTTTGGGTACTTATTAATTTTTTTAGAAGCAAATTAACGTTTTGCGAAAATCGCTACTTGCGTGTTTGTTTTTTAATTAAAGAAAAGTTAAGACAATGTTTTTGAGACTTCTAATTTTCTTATAAGTAAAAATTTATTTAACGAAAATGAAAAATCAGGATTTTTGGTTATTTTTAAGGACCTCTGACTTCCTTATGACTATTAGTTTCTAAAAAAATTAGAAATCTGGATTTGGGGCAGTTATTTATATTTTGAACTGCCTAATATCTCGACTTGCGTGGTTTTTGGGTCTCAAGAAGAATTATGGTCAGTTTCAATGATTATTATCCCTTTATGTTCCTATTGTGCAAAAATTCATTAGAAAAATTAAAAATTTGGATTTTTGGTCATTTTTAAGATCCCTAAATTTTTTTATGAGCAATAATTTCAAATTTTGAAATAATTTTTTTAAGGGCAAAGTTTGTTGTTTGTTGAGGACTATTTTATTTAAATTTAGTGACCCCTAAATTTTATTTGATCATATTTGAATATTCAGGCACTTTTACAAGCGAAGTACTTTGTCTTTTAGTCTATAATTTTTTATGCTTGAAAAGTTTGAAAATAATAAAAAAATTACTTGAACTTTCAAAAGCCTTGAAATGGATGGAAAATTGGAATAATGGAAAATCACTTGGAATTGTAGTCACTTTTACAGGAATTTCACTTTCCACCATAGGCTATATTTTTAAGGATCATTTTCATCACGTTTTCCAGGCAGATCAGGAAGTGATTTGCTATAAAAATGCCTAAAAGTCCAAGTGATTTTTCGTTATTTCAGGCCAGTTTTTTAAAATGTTTTCTGAAAATTTCTTTCAAAAATGTCCTAGTTGAGCCAAGTAATTTTTTATAATCTTTCAGATTTCATAGGTTTCCATATTTGAAGTATTTTAGGTAATTTTTTTAAAATGTTTTCTACTATATACTTCTAGTTACTTAGCATGTTTTTTAGGGATTTTTATTTCATGTTGTCAGTTAGAACGGGTTTGGTTAAGCCATTTTTATCTGCTTAGAAAGATTTCGCTATTTTTGACCATATTTTCACGAATTAATTAGGAGTATTCTTAAAATGGTTTTTAAGCAAAAAAATGGCATTTTCTACCCAATAATTTCTCGAACTCTTTCAGAACGATTCTTGTGCTTCAAAAGCTTTCTGAGTTGACTTTACCAAGACCCATCAAATTTGAAGTTTTAATACTCATATTGCAGATATGACTTGGGAGATTATTGAGGGTAAAATCGTGTTTGTCTAATAAACTTTTAAATTGCTACAACATTCCTGAAACCTTTCAGTTCAATTCATGGTGGTAGGAACCTAAGCGGAGATTTTTTTACATTTTCAACAAGATAAAGCACCACCCCACTGTATTATTCCTGTGAGGCAATTTTTACATGATGCGTTTTCAGATCAGTGAATTGGGAGTAGAGGTCCAATGGAATGGCCGGCAAGATCACCAGATATAACACTCCTCGACTTTGTTCTCACAGTCAACGGTCACGGTTTTTCAAAACTTACATTCACAAGTAGGAGTAATCCCCGACCACTCTCCGTCCCTTTGGCACACGTGCGTGGGCTCACCACGCAAAATATGCCCGACCTCGCAATGGTATTCGATAGCCGAATGAACGTTAAAATCCACACCCACCACGTAACTTCCCGAGGGTACATCGGGCTCGTCACATACAATCACTAGGGAAAAAAATTACCGAATAACTTTAAGAGGACTTTGAGAAACAAATGTGTTGCTTACGTTCACAGTATGGGGTAGCAGCGGACCATTTTCCCTCTCTGGTACATTTCTGCACCTTTTGTCCGTCCAACCAATAATCCTCCTCGCAAAAGTACTCCACGATACTTTCTACGGTCGTAGTGCCGTTCCGTAGCTCGTAGCGGCCGTAGTCGATGTTCGGCGGGGCACCGCAGTCTACGTATTTACAGGTGGGCGCTTTGCCCGACCATTCGCCCCCCAACCCGCAAGAGAGGACCTAAATCAAATTTAAAAATTACTTATTTATTCACGGAACTTGCTCATTAAATAATCGTAATAAAGTAAATTTGATATTTGGAGCAAATATTAAACAAATCTTTGGATGTGTCGCAGATGCCGCACGCATATTTATATCTATCACACGCTATCGCTCATCCAGAGAGCCGAACTTAGTTTCTTATCTATCACATGTTATGCCAAACGCGCCTTCATAACTATTACCTGTAATCGCTAAATAAACTGTATTTTAATTTCCTAGCGAAAACAAGACAAGCGCTCTCCACTACTTTTCAACTCGACGTTCAGTCCAATCACAGGTATATGTGTCTCTCTCGATGGCATCGTATGTGCACAATATTTATTAATGATTGATAATTCAATCTATCGTTAGCTTTGTGTTCTTGCCGATAGGGGTCAATATAGGACAACAGTTTTAAAAAAAAAGTGTTTATGCAGGATTTCTTCGAGGAAAATAGTAAACAAGGAAATTAAAAAAAAGGAAAATAAAAACTGTTGTGGTATTACTGCCAGTACTGCCAATTTATGAAGGGCATAACAGCACGTTTTATTTTTATTTTTGGGCCTGGTTTTTAAGTTAAAATCATAAACAAAAAAATGGCGATGTTATGACCTAGATATAGAAAAATGCTTTAAGATTTATTAATACCATATTTTGAATTTTGCACTTAGAACGAGTAATCTTGCATGAAAGGTTCTAATGTAAGCATAAAAAAAAAAATTATTTAAAATTTAAAAAAATAAATTTTTTAATTTTTTTAAATTATTATTTAAAGGTAGACAGCAGCCTTGCCATCAGCCAGGTGTTCTCACCTCCAGATTAAAAGAGGCACCTTTTTTATGAATATTATGAATGATGACATATTGGAAATTTGTTATTCCAAACTCAATTTTTGTATCCTATTATACAGGGTGTAAATAAATAGGTGCGAAAAAAATCAGGGGGTGATTCTTGGGTAAATTTAAAGAAAACAATTTTAGATGAACGCATATGTATGTCCTAAAAGTCCTAACTTTTGAGATGCAGGGTGGTAAATATTTAAGAATAACATATGTTTTTTTATAATATTTGTGAAACTCCTGTAGATATTATAGTATAATTTGGTATGCATTTGCTGTGCATCCACCCTTCTAGGACTTCTAGGATATACGTTCATATAAAGTTTTTTTCTTAAAATTAACCCAAGAGTCACACCCTGAATTTTTTCATACTTATTTATTTACACCCTGTATAGTACCAAAGTATAAAAGTACACATATAGTACTAAATAGATCAAAATATAGTACTATATTTTGATCAAATAGTATCGATTTTGTACAAATAGTACATGAAATAATAAAAAAACAACAAAACTTTTTAAACATTTAGAAACATCTGAATACAAACAGCAAAATAACGGTAAAACTTATACAGGTTGTCTCAAAATAAGTAAAAAAAACTTAAGAGGGTTATTCCTTGTTCAAATAACGGGTAATTTGTTGTATAAACATTAGGGAGATATCGGATTAATAAAGGTTAGTTACTTTTAATTACGTTGACTTTTGACACAACATTTATACGACAAACTACCCTTTATTTTGAACAAAAAATTACCTCTAAATTTTTTCGCATTTTTTTTAATAACCTACATACTACTTGTATATTATACAAATATAAGAACCTGATATTATTTAGCTATTTTTCTAGCTCCTAGAGCTTGATTTTGCGTGACTTTAAGGCTATGAGGAGCTAGATTTTCGTTATTGGTTGATTTGTTCGGTTTCCTTCCAGACTGAAATCGTCTTCTTCCTGTAAATTTGGTCTTTCTCCTTGCTACACTTGTGGGTTGGACAGAAATTTTAGTACCTTTTCTAGTTGTGTGTATCACTTTCCTATTTAAAGATGAACAACAGGGTTTAAAGGCTGTGTGCAATCTACTCAGAAGAGACGACGAACTGTTAATATTTTTTTTGTAGTTTTCATGAATGCCTTCACCCCACCTACAAAGTTCTCAGGATCATCTAAAAGATTTTGTTGAACGTTAAGATCCAATTCGTGTACAAATGTTTTCCATTCGGCTAAAACGCCTGTGACCTCAGTTTTTTCAATATCTTGTTCCCCTGGGTGCCCAACAACAAAATCGTTACTGGGCTCTACATTCTGGCTTTCTTTTATGGGTGAAGGTACACTCTGTTCTACATCAGTTACATATTTTTTTAGTTGAAGGGGTTTAAGCAAATTAGAAGGGGGTTGGTTCCCAGTCGCTATTTTATAGATAATGTGTTTCTGTTGTTCCGAAAGAACATTGCAGGAATTCGTAATATTATATTTTTTAATGACCGCCGATTGATGCATTTAATCAGAAAGACAACATTTTTGGCGATCGCATGTGCTAGTTAAAGAGGCGCGTTTGCAAAACATGTGATAGATAAGAACTGCGTTCGGGCATTGCTCGCTTTGCAATAGCGTGTGATAGATATAAATATGCATGCCGCACTAACTAGTCCGTGCGCCTATGTCGTATTTATTGTCGCATGATATGTTTAAATGGCAAAATTTTATTGATTTATAAAAATTTATTGTTTATCTATAAAATCGTTTTAAATATATGTAAAACCCAATGTTTTATACAATTTTTTATTTTTCTTTCAAAAATTTCAATTTTTAGAAAGAAAATAATATCAAAAAATTGACCGCGGACTAAAATCCAAGCATCTCACAAAATATTTTAAACACTTCCAGCACTCACAGACTTGTCACCTCTCTTTAGCCAGTCTATTAAACAAAGATAAAACACCTGCTGGTTCTGGCGATTCCTACTTTAGGCTGTGCAAGTGATTGTGTATCTTTCTCTATCCCACTGATTTTGAGAATTACGGGGCCGTACCCAAATAAATTTTTGGGCTGTTTTTGTATTACTTTCGTCGTATTTTTAAAGAGATCTTTAAGGATGGGAAAGCGGAGAATTTAGAATTTGGCCTGTATTTGTCTAAATTTTTTGTAGTTTTTACTGTGAGGAAGTGTGTTTTTTTTATTTGTGTTTGTGGATTTGTTTTGGTATTATACCTAAAGACCTTAAAATGTTTCGACCCTGGAAAAATAGGCAGGAAAATTTGACAAATGAAGAGGAAAGTGTGACTAAATATGAGGCAAACAAATTAATAAATATTACATTCAGGATGTAAAATGTGTTTTTTTTATAAGTAAAACTTGTGTCTTTTACATGCATATGATATAGACAGCTAGATGATTTTTAATGTGAAAGTTTATTTAAAAAAATATACTTTCACTTTTCTGACTACATAATTACTTTTTATCAAAAGAAGTTGGTACTAAATATGGAGATAGGGGTTTTTATGAGTATATTATTATAATTAAAGAAAAACAATAATAAAGGACATTGAATATGGCAGCCAAAATCACCATTAATAATTACCACCAAGTAAAAAAAAATCTCAATACCCAAAAAAAGGAAATATATAAAATTTGAAGACAAACCAAAACATTTTACCCTTTTGTGTCAAAAAGTAAATATTTAATGCCTTAATCCGCAAAATAAATGGGCCTAAATAATTCGTACCCCCTATTCTCTCATCAATTATTATAAACACCCCACTGATTTTAAGGCCGGTCCTGTGCAACTTTTCACGCTTGAGTGGCCGTGACTGAGGTAAGACATCTAACAAAATAGTACGTGGGCACATGTAGTCAAATTTTACGAATCAAATGTTTAATTTTTTTTAAAATATCCCAAATATTTATTTATTTAATGAAATGATTAAATATCGCTTAGAATATAACTTTATGACTCTTTCCTCAAAAAATTTTGCGATTTAAACATGCATGTCATGTGACAATACAAGCAACACCGGCACACGGACTATTCGCGGCACATCAAAGATTCTAATAGATCTCTGAACTGAACTATACCTACATAATAATTACATTACAGAGCATTTAAAACACTAAGCTTTAAAATACATAAGTAATCTTTATCACATGCTCACCAAAACTGAATATCGATTTAATCAACATTTTTTAAGGTACACTCACTGAATCAAATTCATCCTGAAGAGGTCAATATCTATAGGAAGAGAATTTGCTAATTTAGAGGATCTTGCAATGAACGAGGTTCCCAACGAGGGGTTGTTGATTTAATACTCGAAAATCAAATTGTTTTTCTTCTTTGAGAAACGGAGAAAATCGCACGCACTTTAATGAATTTCATGCCATTACATTGACACCATAGCTCCAGCCTTTCGGATGACACAAACATAACGCACTTGATATTATCGGCAAAACAAAGACATTTTGAATAAGAAAGACAATACTCAGAAATGTCGTTAAAGACAATACTACTATCGCCAATACCTGCAGCTTTCAATTTTTGAATTAAAATAGTATGTTTGACCGTGATGTCGAAAGCTTTAGAAAAATCGGTATATACTGCATGGCCTCATCGGAACAATCCAAAAACTCCGACAGATATTCAACATATACATTACTTACTTCCAGGTAATGTTTTAAAAAAAATTGATGATTCAAATAGTCTATATATAATCTTCAATAGTGTCAACTGCCTGGACGTATCAAAAAATCACTTCAACTATTTCAAAATTGCCTTAAATGCCTGGAAATGTTGCTTTAGGTATTTAGAACTTAAATAGCTATTCCAGGCAGTTGAAACTTATTTCAGGCAATTTTCTGAAAGAAATTATTGTTTTAATTGCCTGAAAATTCATATTTTTTGTTGATTTTTATGAAAGTTTTTTGATTTCAAACTAGCAGTTAAGGCTGGCTAAATCATGACTTAAGAACTGAATTTTTTTAAAAAAACAGGGTTTATGGCAAAACTCAGGGAAGTCTTTTCATTCTTAAAATCACCTAATCAATGTTATATTTAAAAAGCAATTCAAGTGCCTGGAAGAAAATTGACCTTTAACTACCTGAAACTCAAGTGACTGTTCCAGGCAATTGAAAACTTCTTTCAAGTAATTATATGGAAAAATTTCTCAACTGCCTGGAAGTGTCAAAAAATTTCAATAAAAAATAATTTTTTCTTCATTTTTTAAAAAGTTTTTTGATTCTTGAGTTAAGGCCATTCAAAATATGATTTTAGTATTGATTTTTTTGAAAAAAAATCTTCAAAGGCAAAATTCAGAGAATTTTCTTCATTCCTGATCAATTTCATGTTCAAAAAATGATTTCAAGTGCCTGGAAGAAAATTGAAAACAAATTACGTTAAAGACCCGGAACACAATAATGGAACTAAACTTGGAACTTAATACACGTGCTAAGCGTGAAAAACTGACTTCAAGTACCTGGAATAGAATTGAACTTTTACTATCTGGAACTGAAGTGACTATTGAAGGTTCTTCTAGGCAATTTCCTGTAAAAAATTGACGCTTTAACTGCTTGGAATTACCTGAGGATGACTCCCAGTAGTGTAAACTATCATCAGGACGTATCAAAAAATTACTTTCATTACTTGAAAATTTTCTCAAATGCCTGGAAAAGTTTTTAAAACTATCTGGAACTTAAATGACTATTCTAGGCAGTTGAGACTGCTTCCAGGTAATGTTTTAAAAAAAAAATTGAAGCTTCAAATAGTCTATATATAATCTTCAATAGTGTAAACTGCCTGGACGTATCAAAAAATCACTTCAACTATTTCAAAATTGCCTTAAATGCCTGGAAATGGTGCTTTAGGTATTTAGAACTTAAATAGCTATTCCAGGCAGTTGAAACTTATTTCAGGCAATTTTCTGAAAGAAATTATTGTTTCAATTGCCTGAAAGTGCCTAAAAATTCATATTTTTTGTTGATGTTTATGAAAGTTTTTTGATTTTAAACTAGCAGTTAAGGCTGGCTAAATCATGACTTAAGTACTGAATTTTTTGAAAAAAACAGGGTTTATGGCAAAACTCAGGGAAGTCTTTTCATTCTTAAAATCACCTGATTAACGTTATATTTAAAAATCAATTCAAGTGCCCGGAAGTGAACTTTAACTACCTGAAACTCAAGTGACTATTCCAGGCAATTGAAAACTTCTTTCAAGTAATTATATGGAAGAATTTTTCAACTGCCTGGAAGTGTCAAAAAATGTCAATAAAAAAATAATTTTTTCTTCATTTTTAAAAAAGTTTTTTGATTCTTGAGTTAAGGCCATTCAAAATATGATTTTAGTATTGATTTTTTTGAAAAAAAAAATCTTCAAAGGCAAAATTCAGAGAATTTTCTTCATTCCTGATCAATTTCATGTTCAAAAAATGATTTCAAGTGCCTGGAAGAAAATTGAAAATTACAAATTACGTTAAAGGCCCGGAACACAATAATGGAACTAAACGTGGAACTTAATACACGCGCTAAGCGTAAAAAACTGACTTCAAGTACCTGGAAAAGAATTGAACTTTTACTATCTGGAACTGAAGTGACTATTGAAAGTTGTCCTAGGCAATTTCCTGTTAAAAAATTGATGCTTTAACTGCCTGGAAATACCTGAGGATGACTCCCACTACTTGGACGTATCAAAAAGTGACTTTCATTACTTGAAAATTACCTCAAATGCCTGGAAAAGTTGCTTAAACTATTTGGAACTTAAAGAATTATTCTAGGCAGTTGACACTGCTTTCAGGTAATGTTTTAAAAAAAAATTGAAGCTTCAAATAGTCTACATATAATCTTCAATAGTGTCAACTGCCTGGACGTATCAAAAAATCACTTCAACTATTTCAAAATTGCCTTAAATGCCTGGAAATGTTGTTTTAGATATTTAGAACTTAAATAACTATTCCAGGCAGTTGAAACTTATTTCAGGCAATTTTCTGAAAGAAATTATTGTTTCAATTGCCTGAAAGTGCCTAAAAATTGATATTTTTTATTGATGTTTATGAAAGTTTTTTGATTTTAAACTAGCAGTTAAGGCTAGCTAAATCATGACTTAAGTACTGAATTTTTTGAAAAAAACAGGGTTTATGGCAAAACTCAGGGAAGTCTTTTCATTCTTAAAATCACCTGATTAACGTTATATTTAAAAATCAATTCAAGTGCTCGGAAGTGAACATTAACTACCTGAAACTCAAGTGACTATTCCAGGCAATTGAAAACTTCTTTCAAGTAATTATATGGAAGAATTTTTCAACTGCCTGGAAGTGTCAAAAAATGTCAATAAAAAAATAATTTTTTCTTTATTTTTAAAAAAGTTTTTTGATTCTTGAGTTAAGGCCATTCAAAATATGATTTTAGTATTGATTTTTTTGAAAAAAAAATCTTCAAAGGCAATATTCAGAGAATTCTCTTCATTCCTAAAAATCACCTGATCAATTTCATATTCAAAAAATCATTTCAAGTGCCTGGAAGAAAATTGAGAATTACAAATTACGTTAAAGGCCCGGAACACAATAATGGAACTAAACCTGGAACTTAATACACGTGCTAAGCGTAAAAAAACTGACTTCAAGTACCAGGGGCCGTATTTTTGAAACCATTCGAATTTGATTCGCATACGAAATTAGACGATTTCGCACGAAAAATCGATATTCGTATTTTCGACCGCATAGTATGCGAATTTTTTCGCACGCGGTGTCTCGAATGGGTATATACCATTCGAATTTCAAAGTTCGTGTGCGATTTTCAATTTGATTCTGCCACTTGTCTTGTTTTGATTTTAAACCTTAGCTTTGTATTTTTTTAAATTTGTGTGTTCGTTGAGTATTTTCGTAGTGTTTTTTTGTTGTTTATTGAAAAAAAAAACTATAATCAAATGGCAAGATTAAATCTATCTTGTGCAAAGAAACGTCGTCGATGCACTGGAAGAGGCTGAAACTCTGGCAGATAGAAGGAATAGGATGTATTGTTCATTTCTTGACCCATTTGAAATGTATTCAGATGCTCAATTTATTAAATTATATAGATTAAGCAAGCCTCTTACGATGGAATTAATAGACTTACTAGAGCCTCACCTCACAGCTCCATCTAGGAAATCAGCATTGTGCATTCCAAGGAAAGTAAGTAGGAATCAAAATATTTTTTTTTGTATAACAATCAAATAATACCTTCAGATTTAATGCTAAATTTATAAAGCTTTTAGATAAATATGAATTTCTCAATTTTTCAAGCATTTTGAAAAATTTTTGTATAACATATATGTAATTTATGAAGGTACAAATTTCAAATTTATGAAAGTACAAATGAGATCCTCTGTTTCCTAGTAAAATGAACTTATTTCCTTAAGTTCGAAAAAGGTAGCACAATCTGTTTTTCTGAAGAGGTGCTGATATTCTAAAATGGTGTTTGGAGTTTCTAGATGCTCTCCTAATACAAGAATTATTTTTTTATAGATTTTAACAACATTACGATTCTTAGCAAGTGGCAGTTACCAGTTGGATGTAGGTAGAAATATGAATCATGCTGTTTCCCAAAGTAGCGTGTCAAATGTGATTCATGAGGTAATAGATGCTCTTAATATGCCTGATATATTTAACAAGTATATTCATTTACCTCGAAATAGAGATGAACTGTCAGATTTAAGGAACAAGTAAGTATCTTTTGTTTTATAGGTATATAATTCTATCCTGATAAGAGTAGAAGTTATATATTTTACTCTTTTATTCACAAACTCGTCTGAGTATGCTCAGCAAGAACTAATTAAAACAAGGCTATTGCCATATTAATAAATTGTAATAATTGTTTTTAGTTTAAAACATTGTATTAATTTGCTTAAAATGGATTATCCAATATTTTTTTAAGGTTTTATATGACACATAACTTATTACAGCATTGACTGCACTCATATAGCAATAGTTGCACCGAAGAGGAACCAGTACCCAGAGGAAGCATATGTGAACCGCAAGGGCTACCATTCATTAAATTATTAAACAACTAAACTTAAATTATTAAAAACTAAATTATTAACAATATTCAATTAGCTAGATATATAACTCAATATGTTTGCAAATATTCCTACATTATGTCTGCTAACATATTTTAACTACTTTATATTTTTATTTCAGATCTGTGATCCAGATTTAAAAATTGTAAATGTCTGTGCCCGATATCCTGGCAGCAGTCATGACAGCTATATCTTTAACAATAGTGCAGCCTACCAATATATCAGACAACTGTATAATAATGGCTATACTTCTTTTTCTTTCTTAGGTAAATTTTTTTTTATTTTAATAATTAAATATACTGATTTCATATATTTTTAATTAACTAACTTATATGAAGTTTGTTAATATAAATATATCTAATTATATGTTACATCCACATTAAAACAAATGTTTCAAGGTGATTCATGGATGCTCACCCCAATCCAAAATGCATTGCCAGGATCTCCTGAAGAGAATTATAATATTCGACAAAAACAAGCAAGGTCCATTATAGAAAGATGCAATGGGGTGTTAAAGCTTAGATTTCGTTGTCTTTTAAAGAACAGGGTTCTTCATTATGATCCAACCACAGCCTCAAAAATAATTAATGCTTGCACAGTACTGCACAATATGTGCATTATACATAATATACCTCCCGTTGAATTTGGTGATAAAGAGGAAGATAATTATATTGATATTGACTATGGAATCTATATAAATGATAATGAGATCATACAAGTTAGAAACCAAGGCCAAGAACTCATTGCAGGAAGAAGGTTACAGCAACTATTAATTAGAAACCATTTTAGAAATTTTTAAATTGATATATAAATTTTGGATCCATCGTAAAAAAAAGTCAATTCAAAAAACCTAAGAAACACCGTGAAAACAACCTCAAAATTCCCTGATGTTTTTAAACTTAAATTTCAGGTTAGGTTAAAAAATCTTTATCGTCTTCATCCCGTTTGACATGGCCTTCAATAGTACTCGACTTTGCTACGTTGCCACTACATTTCATGTTCGTATGCGAATGAAATTTCGAATGCTGTTCAAAGATGCACTTTTTAGTTCGTGTGCGAATTTTGCCGCTCGACTTTGTTCGCATTCGAAGATTCTCGCATGGTTTCAAAAATACGGCCCCTGGAATAGAATTAAACTTTTACTATATGAGCAAGTAATTGTCAGTATATTTGGCTCTAAGAAATCCATATTGTTCCCTCATTATGGTGCAAGATAATAAGTTTGATAAAGATACAGTGACAATTTTTTCAAAATAACCTAGAAATGATGCTAAGGTCACATATTGGCTTATAGTTCGTAATATCTTTACTATTTCCAGATTTGTATACTGAAATTAAATAGCTGACCTTCCAAGATTTAGGAAATATTCGAATTGACGATGATTTATTGAAAACAATGTGCAGAGGACGAGAGAGTAGAAAACTGTAATACTGTAAAAAAGTTGGAGATACTCCAGTATCAGGACAAGGACCCTTATATGTTTTTAAATTTATGATTTTTTCGTATATAAAAAAAATCAGAATTTTCAGATCGGCCAAAGAAACTGGGCCAAAAGAGAAATCTTCAGGTCTATTCAAGTAAGTGTCCTTATTTTCTCCTTCTCTATTGTCCTCTATTTTTGTGTGTTTCCTTATTTTCTCTAAAACTACAAGGAATATGGAAAATTTTCTTTTAGCATTGGAATCCTAATTAAATATAGAACGAATCATATAGAATAACATTTAGTCGCAAATCTCAAAATAAAGAAATTATGGAGGATTTTTGAAATATTAGAACGTCCTTGGTGAAAAATTATTTTTTTTATAAAAAATTGATAAATTCTGCAAAAGCTTCATATAACTTTTTATCAACAAGTTATACCAAATTTTCCCAAAAATTCTTTCTTAAAAAATCCAAAGGGTATCCGTGGGAAAATGTTCATATTTTTATCCCGAAAACTCAATACTAAAATTTAAATTAAATAATTAAATACTTGGCAGTTATTTTAGTTATTTTACAAATAACACCCCTTTTTATTTCAGATATTTAAATCTTTTTTTAAATATAGTTACAACAATCTGTTTATTTGTATTAATGTAGACGAGTTACTTTAATGTATATCAAAACATAATTAAACTTTCCAGTTTAAATTATATATCAAAAAAAATTATTATGTTATAAACTAAAAATTGGGTAGTAAGCATATACTACAAAATAAATAAAAAATTACTACTAAGTTAAACTACTCTAACAAGCAAGACTCATTACATATTCCTGAATAAATTATGAACCTACAAGCTATTGTGCAAAGACTATAATTAAAACAAAAAAGATTTATTGGGCAAACTTACTATAAAATCAAAATATTCAATGCTACAATGCAATAGGAAATTTCTGATACAGATCTCTAATCTTTTCTTAATATTTTAATTTTTTAAAGGCAGAATTAGGTTTTATTATTTCACTTTTAAGTCTACTAATCTGAGTATCTACTTTTTCCCTTGCAATTAATAAAAGAAAAGTTATTTCTAAATAATTACTAATATGTTTAAAATGTAGAGTTTTTTAAGAGAAAATCTGAATAAATAAACAGTATTTTAATAGTAATGACAGTTGGATTGGACCACCAAGTTACACATTATCTTCTATTTTTATTTATTTAATTATCTTGTGTAAGGATACCCCTGAGCTTCTAATTACTTACTAATTTTCAATAGGTATTCCATCCTAGGTAGGATTCAAATATAAATCTGTAAAGAATTCCTAAACAAAAGGGACAGAAAAAATAGATCTTAATGGGGTTCCAAGGAATAGATACTAAATTTAGAAAATACTACTTCGTTTTTTTTCTATGAACTTAATAACGAGTGCTTTATTTTTTAAATCACTACTTACTCCTTCGCCGCTAATAACGTATCCAGGTTGACAGGAATAGGTGGCGGTGTCGCCCGCTCGATGTCCGGAAGTCCGCACCAAACCGCCGTGGATTTCCGGCGGATCCGGACACCAATCGAAGAGACACTGCGGGGTCGAGTTGCTCCATTTCGCGTTGTCCTCGCAAGTTCGTACTTCATGACCTAATAATAACATTGTCAGACGCCAGTTGAATTTCAGGTAATTGCATCTCAATTGCGTGTTAAGATGGATTGATGAAATTTAATGTGCGTTGTAATGTATATTTTACATAACATTTTAAATGTTGTGTAAAATATACACCTCTGGCAAACTCACTTAAGTCACGAGGGCGCCCAAGAAAGAATTTGGCCAGTGGCGTATATTCAAATTCAATTTCACATTTATTCAAATATGGTAGATTACAGGGTTTCAAGTTGAAAACTTTCCATGCAAATATCACTGAAACTAAAAAAGTTACCAATTTGGTACAAATTTGCATTGTATTGCTTATTTCTACATAATTTAAGGTTGGAATTTAAAATTAATCTATACAATTTTTCGATTTGTACAATGTTGCATAAGCTACATTGTAGAATTTTATTTCGTTACCTATTAAAGTATAATTTTCATGGCAAGTATAAACAGCCCTGGCCCCGTGGGTCGTCCTCTGGTCCTTCAATTCCACCGTTCCGTGCTCCAGCTCCGGCAACTGTCCACAATCGACAACTAAAATATAAAACGCAAAAATCAACCTGATACATTATCAAAATCAAGGGATAACGTACATTTGCAAGTAGGTGGCATTCCGGTCCAAAATCCTTCTTTGCCGCACGTCCTATTTTTGTCTCCTACAAGCATGTGACCCTCTGGACAATTGTAATTAATGGTCGCGCCTAGACTATAGTCCGTTCCTGAGATGGTTGTGTTTATCAGTTTGTCTGGACTACCACATGAGGAGGGGACTAATAAAAGGGAAGAAATTTTAGCATACAATTTTTGGCGAATATTGGTATTGGTTCCTTACAATATGATTCTATAATTTCGTAAATATTTATTGGAGTTTTGTGCTTTTTTTAGGTCTGTTGTGACAATTAGAAGACTTTTTTTATATTACAGATTTAGGGAGTAATTTGTAATTTAATGCCAGGCATTTCAAATTTATTTTATTTCTAGGAAAATTGCGCTACTAACTAAAACTACCCTAATCACCACCTAAATTTTCAAACGAGAATCGTGTTTTTACCCTAAAACTCATCCTGAGGTACCGGTCTATTTTGATGTGGAAAAAAAATGACAATGTCCTAAATGGTTCTTAAGCTATAACCCAAAATGTCAGCTAGTTTAGCATGTTTACAAATTTGGAGGGTTTTGGACCTTGACTGACAAAATTGGCTCTAACTCAAACCCTTTTTGAGATACAATGAATATTTATATAAGAAAATATTGGGAAAGAAATGTTTTTTTCTTTAAATGAGACTCCTTTAAGAATATTCTAATTATTTCATGAAAATTCCATTCCCAAGAATAGTGAACGTTTGCTAAGAAATCTAGTAAAAAAAGCCCCAAGCAAAAGTGCCTTAAGTTCCGAAATCCTTAACTCAGAACCACGTTTCTACCCTCGAATCGATCATCGGGCACTGGTCTACTTCGATGTACTGACGATATCTTAAACGAAACTTAAGTAATACCCCAAAAATGTTCATATGTTTCCAAAACCTCAAATCTGGAGGCTTTTGGACCTTAAGTGACTCTAACTCAAACATTTTTTGAGGCCCATAAGAAAATATTGAGTAAGAAATTTTCTTTCTTTGACTGACTTTCCTGTAAAAATAGTCCAATTATTTCATGAAAATATTTCCAAAAATAGTGAAAATTTGCAAAGGAAACTATAAAAAAATGCGTTAATTACCGAAATCCTTATATCATTCAGAACCCCGTTTTTACCCTCAAATTCATCCTCAGACACTAGGCTATTTTGACGTGATAAAAAAGTGATGATACCTTAAATGGTTATAATAAAAAATATTCACGTGTTAATAAAAATAGTGATATTGCAATATATGTTTCTAAAATCTCAAATATGGAGGCTTTTTGGACCTTGACTGACAACATTGGCTCTATTTTAATTATTTTAAAACAGCAAAAATTTTTTTTAATGTACTGATATGTACTTTGTTAAAAATGTGATAAAATGCCTCTTTAATTTAAAGTCGTTTTTGTTTTTAGGGAGATATTCAGCGTCAAAGTGAAAAATCGTCATTTTTTTTTAAGACTAGGTCTACTTCTTAATTTTTTTTAAATAGAAAAAAATGTTTTTAGGCGTTGATTTATACTTTTTTGAAAATAAAATTAAATCCACTTTTAACTACAGAAATAAAAATTCAGGGTCGTTTTTGTTTTTAACGAGATATTTAGTCTCAAAGTCAAAAATTGTATTTTTTTTTTGGAGACTCGGTCTACTGTTTAATTTTTTTTAAATAAAAAAAGTCGTTGTTATGGGTTGATTTGTACTTTTTTTAAAAATAAAATATAACTCACTTTTAACTACAAAAATAAAAATTCAGGGTCGTTTTTATTTTTAACGCGATCTTTAGTCTCAAAGTCAAAAATTGTATTTTTTTTTGGGGACTCAGTCCACTTTTTAATTTTTTTTTTAATAAAAAAAGTCGTTGTTAGGGGTTGATTTTTACTTTTTTGAAAATAGAATTAAACCCACTTTTAACTGCAAAAATAAAAATTGAGGGTCGTTTTTATTTTTAACGTGATATTTAGTCTCAAAGTCAAAAATTGTATTTTTTTTTGGGACTAGGTCTACTTTTTAATTTTTTTTAAATAAAAAAAGTCGTTGTTAAGGGTTGATTTGTACTTTTTTTAAAATAAAATTAAACTCACTTTTAACTAAAAGAATAAAAATTCAGTCATTTTTATATTTAACGAGATATTTAGTCTCAAAGTCAAAAAAAAAGTCGTTGTTAGGGGTTGATTTTTACTTTTTTGAAAATAGAATTAAACCCACTTTTAACTGCAAAAATAAAAATTGAGGGTCGTTTTTATTTTTAACGTGATATTTAGTCTCAAAGTCAAAAATTGTATTTTTTTTTTGGGACTAGGTCTACTTTTTAATTTTTTTTAAATAAAAAAAGTCATTGTTAAGGGTTGATTTGTACTTTTTTTAAAATAAAATTAAACTCACTTTTAACTAAAAGAATAAAAATTCAGTCATTTTTATATTTAACGAGATATTTAGTCTCAAAGTCAAAAATCATTTTTTTTTTCAAGGACTCAGTCTACTTTTTTATTTTTTTTTTAATAGAAAAAAATGTTTTTAGGGGTTGATTTGTACTTTTTTGAAAATAAAATTAAACCCACCTTTAACTGAAAGAATAAAAATCCAGGGTCGTTTCTGTTTCTAGGGAGATATTCAGCGTCAAAGTCAGAAATTGTATTTTTTTTTGGGGACTCAGCCTATTTTTTATTTTTTTTTAAATAGAACAAGTTGTTTTTAGGAATTGATTTGTACTTTTTTGAAAATAAAATAAAACTCACCTGTAACTCAAAGAATAAGAATTCGGGGTCGTTTTTATATTTAACGAGATATTTAGTCTCAAAGTCAAAAATTGTATTTTTTTTTGGGGACTTGAAAATAAAATTAAAGTCACTTTTAACTAAAAAATAAGAATTCAGACTTTTTGACTTTGACTGACACTCCTGTAAGAATATTCCAATTATTTCATGAAAATATTCCCAAGAGAGCAGTGAAGAGTTGATAAAAAAATTAGCAAAAAAAATGCCCCCCAACCAAAAGTGCCCTAAATACCGAAATCCTTCACTTTGAACCACGTTTCTATCCCCAAATCCATCCTTAGGAAGTGCCCTATTTTGGTGTAAAAGAAAACTGACGATATTTTAAATGTTTCCTAAGTTAGACCCAAAAATGCCCAATAGTTAATAAAAATAACAATACTGCAATATATATTTCAAAAACCTCAAATTTGGAGACTTTTAGACCTTGACTGACAAAATTGACTTTAAGTACAAGAAACATTCTCATATGAAAATATTGAGTAAGAAGTTTTCTTTCATTGACTGACACTCCTGTAAGAATATTCCAATTATTTCATAAAAAGAATAGTGAAAATGTCCTAAGAAAAGTATCTGCTTTGATTCCTTAACTCAGACCCCCGTTTTTACCCTCAAATCCATCCTCAAGAATTAGACCAATATTAGCAAATCTTATATCCAAATCCCAATATTGTTATGCTACTGTGGAAACTTCTATCAATAAAATTAATACTTTTCACAGTACCACATAAACCAACAATTATTATTATTAATAATAACATATATAACACCGCACATAAAGAACAATAATTAAATCCCGATTTTTCATGATAATGCATAATATTAATGAAAGAAATAGCGCACCAACCCAGAATGCCCCCAGCAGCTTGATATTCAACATTTTCTAATCTTAATTACAAATTTCGCCCTGCAATTCTACAGGTTATTACGGTCTCGATTATGTAATCGCTATTTCTTATATGCTTACCGAGTGAACTGAATTTTTAATGAGGATTTAATCACTTCGAGAGAAAAATCTTGTTATTGTTTTTAAGGGGGGTAATTAAGAAAACAATAATAAGCATATTTAACTTAGAACGTATCTAGGTTTTTAGGTAAAAATTATTTATTACTGCACACTTTTCCTGAAGATCTAACACGGGTACCGAAACACGTGCCGTCTTTTTTCTTAGGCTGTTCGTTCTCGCCCTCTCATAAATGACGTGTTCAAGTGCAAGTCTAATTTTAAATATTGTGATCGCGGTTGACCTTACCGTGTTGACAAATCCAATGCAGGTAATCTAGATTGCATCCTACGTCATTCCATAGCCACCCACGACCGCCATCTAACACGACGCAGTTTTGTTCCCCGTTGTAGTTGTTCGGTTGGTCTTTGCCCCAGGACGGACGTTGCACCAGGTCACCTAGAAAACGGATCAATGAAAAATGTCCTTAATACGGGCCTCGTTTTAATGTAGACGTCATTTGGCACAACATGGCGTTGACAGATGAAGAACTCAGTTGTCAGAAGGTAGTTTGACAAGTGACATTTAAATCAGGACCGTTCTTACTGACTAATTAATTAATTATTGGAGTAAAAAATTATTTATTTGTTTTTTAAGGAAATGAATTGAACAAATGAATTTTTTAATTTTTAATATTTTTTTTTGTCACGTTCAGTTTAATTGAGTGTGATGAGTTTTCCTATTGATAAGCGAAGGCTATAAGTTAATTGGTCTAATATTTTTTAGGTTATGATTTTTTCCCAAGAAAGTCTAAAAATCACTTTAAAAATTCATAAAAAATTCAAATCAAGAGCAATTTATTTGAAACTTCTTGTAAATATAAAAAAATGTATTCGTAATCGATAGCAAAAGATCGCAAGTTAATTCGTCTAATATTTTTTAAGTTATGATTTGTTTTCCAAAAAAGTCCAAAAATTATTTTAGTTCACCTTTCAAAATTCATAAAAAAAGTCAAATTAAGGGAAATTTACTTGAAACTTCTTGCGATTATAAAAAATTCTATTAATAATCAATTGCAAAAGAGTATAAGTTATTTGGTCTATTCTTTTTTAGGTTATGATTTTTTTTCCCAAAAAGTCCAATAATTATGTTAGTTGAACTTTAAAAATTCATAAAAAATTTAAATCAAGGGCAATTTACTTAAAATTTCTTGTAATGATAAAGAATTCTATTTCTAATCGATAGCAAAAGTTTCCAAGTCAATTGGTCTAATATTTTTTAAGGTATGATTTTTTTTACCCAAAAAGTCGGAAAAATTATTTTAGTCCAACTTTAAAAATTCATAAAAAAATTAAATCAAGGGCAATTTATTTGAAATTTTTTGTAAGGATAAAGAATTCTATTTCTAATCGATAGCAAAAGATTATAAGTAAATTGGTCTAATATTTTTGAAATTATAATTTTTTTCCCAAGAAGTCCAAAAATTATTTTAGTCCAACTTTAAAAATGCATATAAAATTCAAATTAAGGGCAATTTACTTAAAATTTCTTGTATTTATAAAGAACTATATTGATAATCAACAGCAAAAAATTATAAGTTAATTGATCTATTATTTTAGTAAAGTATGTATTTTTCTATAAGTTATGATTTTTTTTCCCAAAAAAGTCCAAAAATTATTTTAGTCCAACTTTAAAAATGCATAAAAAATTCAAATTAACAGCAATTTACTTAAAACTTCTTGTAATCATAAAGAATTCTATTTCTAATCGATAGTAAAAGTTTCCAAGTTAATTGGTCTAATATTTTTTAAGTTATGATTTTTTTTCACCCAAAAAGTCGAAAAATTATTTTAGTCCAACTTTAAAAATTCATAAAAAAATTAAATCAAGGACAATTTATTTGAAATTTTTTGTAATGATGAAGAATTCTATTTCTAATCGATAGCAAAAGATTATAAGTTAATTGGTCTATTAATTTTTAAGTAATGATTTTTTTTCACCCAAAAAGTACAAAAATTATATTAGTCCAACTTTAAAAATGCATAAAAAATTCAAATTAAGAGCAATTTACTTAAAACTTCTTGTAATCATAAAGAATTTTATTGATAATCGATAGCAAAAGATTATAAGTTAATCGGTCTAATATTTTTTAAGTTATGATTTTTGTCCCAAAAAGTCCAAAAATTATTTTAGTTGAACTTTAAAAATTCATAAAAAATTCAAATTAAGGAAAATTTACTTGAAACTTCTTGCGATTATAAAAAATTCTATTAATAATCAATTGCAAAAGAGTATAAGTTAATTGGTCTATTCTTTTTTATGTTATGATTTTTTTTCCCAAAAAGTCCAATAATTATTTTAGTTGAACTTTAAAAATTCATAAAAAATTCAAATCAAGGGCAATTTACTTAAAATTTCTGGTAATGATAAAGAAATCTAATTCTAATCGATAGCAAAAGATTATAAGTTAATTGGTCTAATATTTTTTAAGTTATGATTTTTTTCACCCAAAAAGGCCAAAAATTATTTTAGTCCAACTTTAAAAATTCATAAAAAAATCAAATCAAGGGCAATTTATTTGAAATTTTTTTTAATGATAAAGAATTCTATTTCTAATCAATAGCAAAAGATTATAAGTTAATTGGTCTATTAATTTTTAAGTTATGATTTTTTTTCACCCAAAAAGTCGAAAAATTATTTTAGTCCAACTTTAAAAATTCATAAAAAATTCAAATCAAGGGCAATTTACTTAAAATTTCTTGTAATGATAAAGAATTCTATTTCTAATCGATATCAAAAGATTATAAGTTAATTGGTCTATTAATTTTTAGGTAATAATTTTTTTCCCAAAAAAGTCCAAAAATTATTTTAGTGCAATTTTAAAAATGCATAAAAAAATCAAATTAAGAGCAATTTACTTAAAACCTCTTGTAATCATAAAGAATTTTATTGATAATCGATAGCAAAAGATTATTAGTTAATTGGTCTAATATTTTTTAAGTTATGATTTTTTTCCCAAAAAGTCGAAAAATTATTTTAGTCCAACTTTAAAAATGCATGAAAAATTCAAATCAAGGGCAATTTACTTAAAATTTCTTGTAGTGATAAAGAATTCTATTTCTAATCGACAGCAAAAGTTTCCAAGTTAATTGGTCTAATATTTTTTAAGTTACGATTTGTTTTCACCCAAAAAGTCGAAAAATTATTTTAGTCCAACTTTAAAAATTCATAAAAAAATTAAATCAAGGGCAATTTACTTGAAATGATAAAGAGATCTATTGCTAATGAATGGCAGAAGATTATAAGTTAATTGGTCTTCAAATCAACACCAATTTAATTGAACCTTCTTACAAAATTATAAAGAATTCTATTGCTAATCGATAAGAGAAGGTTATAAGTTAATTAGTCTAATCTTGATTTACATGAATTTCCTCGTATAATATTAAATAGATCTATTGCTAATCGATGGCAGAGGATTATAAATTAATTAGTCTATTACGTTTGAAGTTATGATTTTTTTTTCCCAAAAAAGTCTAAGAATTATTTTAGTCCAACTTTAAATATTAACTTCAAGTAACTTTAAATATTCATAAAAAATTCAAATCAAAGGCAATTTACTTGAAATTTCTTGTATTTATAAAAAGATCTATTGTTAATCGAAGAGAGAAGGTTATAAGTAAATTGGTTCAATATTTCTTAATTTATGATTTTTTTCCCTAAAAAAGTCCAAATATTATTTTAGTTCAAGTTTAAAAATTCATAAAAATATAAATTAAGGACAATTTACTTGAAATTTCTTGCGATTATAAAGAATTCTATTGCTAATTAATGAGAGGAGGTTATAGGTAAATTGGTCCAATTTTTTTTAATTTATGATTTTTTTTCCCAAAAAAGTTCAAATATTATTCTAATTCAAATTTAAAATTTATAAAAAATTTAAATCAAGAGCAATTTACTTGAAACTTCTTGCGATTATAAAAAAAATTTATTGATAAGCAATTGCAAAAGAGTATAAGTTAATTGGTCTATTCTTTTTTAAGTTATGATTTTTTTTCCCAAAAAGTCCAAAAATTATTTTAGTTGAACTTTAAAAATTCATAAAAAATTCAAATCAAGGGCAATTTACTTAAAATTTCTTGTAATGATAAAGAATTCTATTTCTAATCGATAGCAAAAGTTTCCAAATTAATTGGTCTAATATTTTTTAAGTTATGATTTTTTTTCACCCAAAAAGTCGAAAAATTATTTTAGTCCAACTTTAAAAATTCATAAAAAAATTAAATCAAGGGCAATTTATTTGAAATTTTTTGTAATGATAAAGAATTCTATTTCTAATCGATAGCAAAAGTTTCCAAGTTAATTGGTCTGATATTTTTTAAGTTATGATTTTTTTTCACCCAAAAACTCGAAAAATTATTTTAGTGCAATTTTAAAAATGCATAAAAAAATCAAAATAAGAGCAATTTACTTAAAACTTCTTGTTTTCATAAAGAATTTTATTGATAATCGACAGCAAAAGATTATTAGTTAATTGGTCTAATATTTTTTAAGTTATGATTTTTTTCCCAAAAATTCCAAAAATTATTTTAGCTGAACTTTAAAAATTCATAAAAAATTCAAATCAAGGGCAATTTACTTAAAATTTCTTGTAATGATAAAGAATTCTGTTTCTAATCGATAGCAAAAGTTTCCAAGTTAATTGGTCTAATATTTTTTAAGTTATGATTTTTTTTTCCCAAAAAGTCCAATAATTATGTTAGTTGAATTTTAAAAATTCATAAAAAATTCAAATCAAGGGCAATTTACTTGAAATTTTTTGTAATGATAAAGAATTCTATTTCTAATCAATTGCAAAATAGTATAAGTTAATTGGTGTATTTTTTTTTAAGTTATGATTTTTTTTCCCAAAAAGTCCAATAATTATTTTAGTCCAACTTTAAAAATTCATAAAAAAATCAAATCAAGGGCAATTTACTTAAAATTTATTGTGTTTGTAAAGAACTATATTGATAATCAATAGCAAAAGATTATAAGTTAATTGGTCTAATATTTTTTAAGTTATGATTTTTTTCTCAAAAATTCCAAAAATTATTTTAGTCCAACTTTAAAAATGCATATAAAATTCAAATCCAGGGCAATTTACTTAAAATTTCTTGTAATGATAAAGAATTCTGTTTCTAATCGATAGCAAAAGTTTCCAGGTTAATTGGTCTAATATTTTTTAAGTTATGATTTTTTTTTCCCAAAAAGTCCAATAATTATTTTAGTCCAACTTTAAAAATTCATAAAAAAATCAAATCAAGGGCAATTTACTTAAAATTTCTTGTGTTTGTAAAGAACTATATTGATAATCAATAGCAAAAGATTATAAGTTAATTGGTCTAATATTTTTTAAGTTATGATTTTTTTCTCAAAAATTCCAAAAATTATTTTAGTCCAACTTTAAAAATGCATATAAAATTCAAATCAAGGGCAATTTACTTAAAATTTCTTGTAAAGATAAAGAATTCTGTTTCTAATCGATAGCAAAAGTTTCCAAGTTAATTGGTCTAATATTTTTTAAGTTATGATTTTTTTTTCCCAAAAAGTCCAATAATTATGTTAGTTGAATTTTAAAAATTCATAAAAAATTCAAATCAAGGGCAATTTAGTTGACATTTTTTGTAATGATAAAGAATTCTATTTCTAATCAATTGCAAAATAGTATAAGTTAATTGGTCTATTTTTTTTTAAGTTATGATTTTTTTTCCCAAAAAGTCCAAAAATTATTTTAGTTAAACTTTAAAAATTCATAAAAAATTCAAATCAAGGGCAATATACTTAAAATTTCTTGTAATGATAAAGAATTCTATTTCTAATCGATAGCAAAAGTTTCCAAATGAATTGATCTAATATTTTTTAAGTTATGATTTTTTTTCACCCAAAAAGTCGAAAAATTATTTTAGTCCAACTTTAAAAATGCATAAAAAATTCAAATCAAAAGCAATTTACTTAAAATTTCTTGTAATGATAAAGAATTATATTTCTAATTGATAGCAAAAAATTATAAGTTAATTGGCCTATTATTTTTTAAGTTATGATTTTTTTCACCCAAAAAGTCCAAAAATTATTTTAGTTCACCTATCAAAATTCATAAAAAATTCAAATCAGGGGCAATTTACTTGAAATTTCTTGTAATTATAAAGAGATCTATTGCTAATCAATGGCAGACGATTATAAGTTAATTGGTCTTCAAATCAACACCAATTTAATTGAACCTTCTTACAAAATTATAAAGAATTCTATTGCTAATCGATAAGAGAAGGTTATAAGTTAATTGGTCTAATCTTGATTTATATGAAATTCTTTGTGTAATATTAAATAGATCTATTGCTAATAGATGGCAGAGGATTATAAATTAATTAGTCTATTACGTTTAAAGTTATGATTTTTTTTCCCAAAAAAGTCTAAGAATTATTTTAGTCCAACTTTAAATATTAACTTCAAGTAACTTTAAATATTCATAAAAAATTCAAATCAAAGGCAATTTACTTGAAATTTCTTGTATTTATAAAAAGATCTATTGTTAATCGAAGAGAGAAGGTTATAAGTAAATTGGTTCAATATTTCTTAATTTATGATTTTTTTCCCTAAAAAAGTCCAAATATTATTTTAGTTCAAGTTTAAAAATTCATAAAAATATAAATTAAGGACAATTTACTTGAAATTTCTTGCGATTATAAAGAATTCTATTGCTAATTAATGAGAGGAGGTTATAGGTAAATTGGTCCAATTTTTTTTAATTTATGATTTTTTTTCCCAAAAAAGTTCAAATATTATTCTAATTCAAATTTAAAATTTATAAAAAATTTAAATCAAGAGCAATTTACTTGAAACTTCTTGCGATTATAAAAAAAATTTATTGATAAGCAATTGCAAAAGAGTATAAGTTAATTGGTCTATTCTTTTTTAAGTTATGATTTTTTTTCCCAAAAAGTCCAAAAATTATTTTAGTTGAACTTTAAAAATTCATAAAAAATTCAAATCAAGGGCAATTTACTTAAAATTTCTTGTAATGATAAAGAATTCTATTTCTAATCGATAGCAAAAGTTTCCAAATTAATTGGTCTAATATTTTTTAAGTTATGATTTTTTTTCACCCAAAAAGTCGAAAAATTATTTTAGTCCAACTTTAAAAATTCATAAAAAAATTAAATCAAGGGCAATTTATTTGAAATTTTTTGTAATGATAAAGAATTCTATTTCTAATCGATAGCAAAAGTTTCCAAGTTAATTGGTCTGATATTTTTTAAGTTATGATTTTTTTTCACCCAAAAACTCGAAAAATT
This sequence comes from Anthonomus grandis grandis, assembly GCF_022605725.1. Lineage (NCBI taxonomy): Eukaryota > Metazoa > Arthropoda > Insecta > Coleoptera > Curculionidae > Anthonomus > Anthonomus grandis. Next base: position 2,526,250 of record NC_065549.1, read on the forward strand.
ATTTTAGTGCAATTTTAAAAATGCATAAAAAAATCAAAATAAGAGCAATTTACTTAAAACTTCTTGTTTTCATAAAGAATTTTATTGATAATCGACAGCAAAAGATTATTAGTTAATTGGTCTAATATTTTTTAAGTTATGATTTTTTTCCCAAAAATTCCAAAAATTATTTTAGCTGAACTTTAAAAATTCATAAAAAATTCAAATCAAGGGCAATTTACTTAAAATTTCTTGTAATGATAAAGAATTCTGTTTCTAATCGATAGCAAAAGTTTCCAAGTTAATTGGTCTAATATTTTTTAAGTTATGATTTTTTTTTCCCAAAAAGTCCAATAATTATGTTAGTTGAATTTTAAAAATTCATAAAAAATTCAAATCAAGGGCAATTTACTTGAAATTTTTTGTAATGATAAAGAATTCTATTTCTAATCAATTGCAAAATAGTATAAGTTAATTGGTGTATTTTTTTTTAAGTTATGATTTTTTTTCCCAAAAAGTCCAATAATTATTTTAGTCCAACTTTAAAAATTCATAAAAAAATCAAATCAAGGGCAATTTACTTAAAATTTATTGTGTTTGTAAAGAACTATATTGATAATCAATAGCAAAAGATTATAAGTTAATTGGTCTAATATTTTTTAAGTTATGATTTTTTTCTCAAAAATTCCAAAAATTATTTTAGTCCAACTTTAAAAATGCATATAAAATTCAAATCCAGGGCAATTTACTTAAAATTTCTTGTAATGATAAAGAATTCTGTTTCTAATCGATAGCAAAAGTTTCCAGGTTAATTGGTCTAATATTTTTTAAGTTATGATTTTTTTTTCCCAAAAAGTCCAATAATTATTTTAGTCCAACTTTAAAAATTCATAAAAAAATCAAATCAAGGGCAATTTACTTAAAATTTCTTGTGTTTGTAAAGAACTATATTGATAATCAATAGCAAAAGATTATAAGTTAATTGGTCTAATATTTTTTAAGTTATGATTTTTTTCTCAAAAATTCCAAAAATTATTTTAGTCCAACTTTAAAAATGCATATAAAATTCAAATCAAGGGCAATTTACTTAAAATTTCTTGTAAAGATAAAGAATTCTGTTTCTAATCGATAGCAAAAGTTTCCAAGTTAATTGGTCTAATATTTTTTAAGTTATGATTTTTTTTTCCCAAAAAGTCCAATAATTATGTTAGTTGAATTTTAAAAATTCATAAAAAATTCAAATCAAGGGCAATTTAGTTGACATTTTTTGTAATGATAAAGAATTCTATTTCTAATCAATTGCAAAATAGTATAAGTTAATTGGTCTATTTTTTTTTAAGTTATGATTTTTTTTCCCAAAAAGTCCAAAAATTATTTTAGTTAAACTTTAAAAATTCATAAAAAATTCAAATCAAGGGCAATATACTTAAAATTTCTTGTAATGATAAAGAATTCTATTTCTAATCGATAGCAAAAGTTTCCAAATGAATTGATCTAATATTTTTTAAGTTATGATTTTTTTTCACCCAAAAAGTCGAAAAATTATTTTAGTCCAACTTTAAAAATGCATAAAAAATTCAAATCAAAAGCAATTTACTTAAAATTTCTTGTAATGATAAAGAATTATATTTCTAATTGATAGCAAAAAATTATAAGTTAATTGGCCTATTATTTTTTAAGTTATGATTTTTTTCACCCAAAAAGTCCAAAAATTATTTTAGTTCACCTATCAAAATTCATAAAAAATTCAAATCAGGGGCAATTTACTTGAAATTTCTTGTAATTATAAAGAGATCTATTGCTAATCAATGGCAGACGATTATAAGTTAATTGGTCTTCAAATCAACACCAATTTAATTGAACCTTCTTACAAAATTATAAAGAATTCTATTGCTAATCGATAAGAGAAGGTTATAAGTTAATTGGTCTAATCTTGATTTATATGAAATTCTTTGTGTAATATTAAATAGATCTATTGCTAATAGATGGCAGAGGATTATAAATTAATTAGTCTATTACGTTTAAAGTTATGATTTTTTTTCCCAAAAAAGTCTAAGAATTATTTTAGTCCAACTTTAAATATTAACTTCAAGTAACTTTAAATATTCATAAAAAATTCAAATCAAAGGCAATTTACTTGAAATTTCTTGTATTTATAAAAAGATCTATTGTTAATCGAAGAGAGAAGGTTATAAGTAAATTGGTTCAATATTTCTTAATTTATGATTTTTTTCCCTAAAAAAGTCCAAATATTATTTTAGTTCAAGTTTAAAAATTCATAAAAATATAAATTAAGGACAATTTACTTGAAATTTCTTGCGATTATAAAGAATTCTATTGCTAATTAATGAGAGGAGGTTATAAGTAAATTGGTCCAATATTTTTTAATTTATGATTTTTTTTCCCAAAAAAGTTCAAATATTATTCTAATTCAAATTTAAAATTTATAAAAAATTTAAATCAAGAGCAATTTACTTGAAACTTCTTGCGATTATAAAAAAAATTTATTGATAAGCAATTGCAAAAGAGTATAAGTTAATTGGTCTATTCTTTTTTAAGTTATGATTTTTTTTCCCAAAAAGTCCAAAAATTATTTTAGTTGAACTTTAAAAAATCATAAAAAATTCAAATCAAGGGCAATTTACTTAAAATTTCTTGTAATGATAAAGAATTCTATTTCTAATCGATAGCAAAAGTTTCCAAATTAATTGGTCTAATATTTTTTAAGTTATGATTTTTTTTCACCCAAAAAGTCGAAAAATTATTTTAGTGCAATTTTAAAAATGCATAAAAAAATCAAAATAAGAGCAATTTACTTAAAACTTCTTGTAATCATAAAGAATTTTATTGATAATCGACAGCAAAAGATTATTAGTTAATTGGTCTAATATTTTTTAAGTTATGATTTTTTTCCCAAAAATTCCAAAAATTATTTTAGCTGAACTTTAAAAATTCATAAAAAATTCAAATCAAGGGCAATTTACTTAAAATTTCTTGTAATGATAAAGAATTCTATTTCTAATCGATAGCAAAAGTTTCCAAGTTAATTGGTCTAATATTTTTTAAGTTATGATTTTTTTTCCGAGAAAAGTGCAAAAATTATTTTAGTCCTACATTAAAGATCCATAAAAAAATCAAATCAAGACCAATTTACATGAAATTTCTTGTAATTATAAAGAGATCTATTTCTAGTCGATGGCAAAAAGTTATAAGTTAATTCGTCTAATATTTGTTAAGTTATAATTTTTGTTAAGTTTTTTTCCGAGAAAAGTGCAAAAATTATTTTAGTCCTACATTAAAGATCCATAAAAAATTCAAATCAAGACTAATTTACTTGAAATTTTAAAGAATTCTATTGCTAATCGATCATAGAAGGTTATAAGTTAATTGGTCAAATATTTTTTGATTTATGATTTTTTTCCCAAAAAAATAGTATGTTAAAATAACCAATAATATATAATCTGTGCCATTTTCTTGACATTATTTTAGAACCAATGACTTTAAAACTTTGCGACGCATAACCTCAAACTAACCTAATATTATTCAGTTATAAATTAATTCGGATAAATACATCGGGTGCGGCCCTTATTTTACCGTCAATGAGAACTCATTGACAGATAAACAACAAAGTCAAATGTCAGTAGGTAATTGTAATTTTGACATAGTGATAGGACAATCAGGACCGCGTTAAACGACTAATTATTGCATTATAAAAGAAATAATTTATCGATATTTCAAGTAAGTTACCTATTTTGACACCAGTTAGTTGTCACTTTGCGACGCATAACCTCAAACAATTTTAATAATAATTCGTTATTATTAATTCATATAAATACACTGAATGCGGTCCTTATTTTAACGTCAAGCGAATTTGGCCACGTTTCATTGAAAGATAAACAACAACGGGTTAAACGTCAATCGTCTTTTGACAAGTGACATTAGAATCAGGACCGTATTTAGGAAGAGACAAAATGAGGGTCCTATTATTAATAAATATATTTTTTAAGATAACTATCCGAGTATTATAAATTTATTAGTCTTTTATTACTTTATATAAAGCAGTGACATTTTAAGAGCCCTAATGTTCCATTTGCTAATTTTTATTACATAACCTCAAAATACCTTCTTTTATTATTAATATTACATTTAACGCACTATAATATTTCCAAACAATTTTGCTATTTATACCGAACAATTCCATATGAAACCCAAAAAACGCCAATAAATCACCGTGTAGTTTGGCCCGTGGCTGCTGCTGCCGCATTCGACTTTGTTTTTTTTTAATTCACAAATTTAAAATGTCAGAATCGAGATTTGGAAAGTGGGTTACGCGGTTTAGACGCCCGCTTAGAACCTATTGAAAGGGAAACCGGCATTTTTCTGTGTTTTTTTTAACCGAAAGGTAAATACACTTTACGAAGGTTAAAACAACGCAAAACGGACAAATTATCGGGCATTAGAAACGCGAGAAACGAGAATAATTATTAAGTTATGTGCACCCTTTTTTGGAAGACATTCGAATTCTTGAACTTTGACATATTAGTCATATAAATATATCATATATAAGGACAGAGGCCAGCTTAATTAAATATGAAAAAAACAGATCCTTAACTAGACAAGCCGTTGCTTCACTAACGCATCCTCAAAATATTCTCATGATTATCGTCGAATTTCAATGAATTCCTTGCGCAAGGTCCTCATTAACAACTTAATACATTATTCAAAATGTCAGTTTTAACGTTATTTAATTAGTTACCACCGGTGGAATAAAGATGATCTTTACTACTGAAAAAAAAACATTTCTTTTTAATCGCTTAATTAAACTTTACGGTTCATTTGGCCAAATTGTTTTTAGTTAATTAATTAATTAAGTGAAATTTCATTGTTTGGGAGACAGAAAGACGCGTTGGAAAACAGCATTGTTTCATTAAGCGGGAAAGTCGATTGTGAACGAGTTAAAGCGAGGCTAATTAAAAGAAAAAATAGTGATGATTGGTGTGAAATAAATGAAATTTTATGGTCATCCAAGGAAGTAAAATGAGAAAAGATAGGCATAGAAATTCATCTGTGGGTCAAAACTCCGCTAATCTTTAAGGTACCTAAAGGGTACACATTTACAGGGTTACCACATGAAAAAAAAAGAATATGATTTAGAAACGCGATCTATACTTGTCAGTTCAGCATAAATTGTTTTTTGTAAATTGCTTATATAAAATTAAAAATTTATATCCAAGTTTTTTGGGGTTATGTGTCAAAAAGTTACAGGGGCATTAGGGTTTGTGAAAAGTTCAAAATTCAATTCATTCATTCAGTTCATAACTCAAAAAATTGACTAGATGCGATTTTGAAAAATTGTACGCATATTCCTTGGACAATTTGATTAGACACCTATTTCAGCGTTTTTCCAAATTCGTACAAAATTTTGAGAAAAAAAATATTTTTTGAAAATATATTTTTTTTTCTTTTATATTTGACACAATGTTCATAACTCAAAAAATTGACTAGATGCGATTTTGAAAATTTGTACACACATTCCCTGGACAATTTGATTAGACATCTATTTCAGCATTTTTCCAAATTCGTACAAAATTTTGAGAAAAAAAATATTTTTTGAAAATATTAATTTTTTTTCTTTTATATTTGACACATTGTTCATAACTCAAAAAATTGACTAGATGCGATTTTGAAAATTTGTACACACATTCCCTGGACAATTTGATTAGACACCTATTTCAGCATTTTTCCAAATTCGTACAAAATTTTGAGAAAAAAAATATTTTTTGAAAATATTAATTTTTTTTTCCATTATATTTGACACATTGTTCATAACTCAAAAAATTGACTAGATGCGATTTTGAAAATTTGTACACACATTCCCTGGACAATTTGATTAGACATCTATTTCAGCATTTTTCCAAATTCGTACAAAATTTTGAGAAAAAAAATATTTTTTGAAAATATTAATTTTTTTTCTTTTATATTTGACACATTGTTCATAACTCAAAAAATTGACTAGATGCGATTTTGAAAATTTGTACACACATTCCCTGGACAATTTGATTAGACACCTATTTCAGCATTTTTCCAAATTCGTACAAAATTTTGAGAAAAAAAATATTTTTTGAAAATATTAATTTTTTTTCTTTTAGATTTGACACATTGTTCATAACTCAAAAAATTGACTAGATGCGATTTTGAAAATTTGTACACACATTCCCTGGATAATTTGATTAGACACCTATTTCAGCATTTTTCCAAATTCGTACAAAATTTTGAGAAAAAAAATATTTATGAAAATATAATTTTTTTTTCTTTTATATTTGACACAAGGTTCATAACTCAAAAAATTGACTAGATGCGATTTTGAAAATTTGTACACACATTCCCTGGACAATTTGATTAGACACCTATTTCAGTGTTTTTCCAAATTCGTACAAAATTTTGAGAAAAAAAATATTTATGAAAATATAATTTTTTTTTCTTTTATATTTGACACATTGTTCATAACTCAAAAAATTGACTAGATGCGATTTTGAAAATTTGTACACACATTCCCTGGATAATTTGATTAGACACCTATTGCAGCGTTTTTCCAAATTCGTACGAGATTTTAAAAAAAAAATATTTTTTGAATATATTAATTTTTTTTCTTTTAGATTTGACACATTGTTCATAACTCAAAAAATTGACTAGATGCGATTTTGAAAATTTGTACACACATTCCCTGGATAATTTGACTAGACACCTATTTCAGCGTTTTTCCAAATTCGTGCAAGATTTTGAAAAAAAAAATATTTTTTGAAAATATTAATTTTTTTTCTTTTATATTTGACACAATGTTCATAACTCAAAAAATTGACTAGATGCGATTTTGAAAATTTGTACTCACATTCCCTGGATAATTTGATTAGACACCTATTTCAGCGTTTTTCCAAATTCGTACAAAATTTTGAAAAAAAAATATTTTTTGAATATATTAATTTTTTTTCTTTTAGATTTGACACATTGTTCATAACTCAAAAAATTGACTAGATGCGATTTTGAAAATTTGTACACACATTCCCTGGATAATTTGACTAGACACCTATTTCAGCGTTTTTCCAAATTCGTGCAAGATTTTGAAAAAAAAATATTTTTTGAAAATATTAATTTTTTTTCTTTTATATTTGACACAATGTTCATAACTCAAAAAATTGACTAGATGCGATTTTGAAAATTTGTACACACATTCACTGGACAATTTGATTAGACACCTATTTCAGCATTTTTCCAAATTCGTACGAGATTTTGAAAAAAAAAATATTTTTTGAAAATATTAATTTTTTTTCTTTTATATTTCACACAATGTTCATAACTCAAAAAATTGACTAGATGCGATTTTGAAAATTTGTACACACATTCCCTGGACAATTTAATTAGACACCTATTTCAGCATTTTTGCAAATTCGTACAAGATTTTGAAAAAAAAAATATTTGTTGAAAATATAATTTTTTTTTTCGTTTATATTTGACACATTGTTCATAACTCAAAAAATTGACTAGATGCGATTTTGAAAATTTGTACTCACATTCCCTGGATAATTTGATTAGACACCTATTTCAGCGTTTTTCCAAATTCGTACAAAATTTTGAAAAAAAAATATTTTTTGAATATATTAATTTTTTTTCTTTTAGATTTGACACATTGTTCATAACTCAAAAAATTGACTAGATGCGATTTTGAAAATTTGTACACACATTCCCTGGATAATTTGACTAGACACCTATTTCAGCGTTTTTCCAAATTCGTGCAAGATTTTGAAAAAAAAAATATTTTTTGAAAATATTAATTTTTTTTCTTTTATATTTGACACAATGTTCATAACTCAAAAAATTGACTAGATGCGATTTTGAAAATTTGTACTCACATTCCCTGGATAATTTGATTAGACACCTATTTCAGCGTTTTTCCAAATTCGTACAAAATTTTGAAAAAAAAATATTTTTTGAATATATTAATTTTTTTTCTTTTAGATTTGACACATTGTTCATAACTCAAAAAATTGACTAGATGCGATTTTGAAAATTTGTACACACATTCACTGGACAATTTGATTAGACACCTATTTCAGCATTTTTCCAAATTCGTACGAGATTTTGAAAAAAAAAATATTTTTTGAAAATATTAATTTTTTTTCTTTTATATTTGACACAATGTTCATAACTCAAAAAATTGACTAGATGCGATTTTGAAAATTTGTACACACATTCCCTGGACAATTTAATTAGACACCTATTTCAGCATTTTTGCAAATTCGTACAAGATTTTGAAAAAAAAAATATTTGTTGAAAATATAATTTTTTTTTTCGTTTATATTTGACACATTGTTCATAACTCAAAAAATTGACTAGATGCGATTTTGAAAATTTGTACTCACATTCCCTGGATAATTTGATTAGACACCTATTTCAGCGTTTTTCCAAATTCGTACAAAATTTTGAAAAAAAAATATTTTTTGAATATATTAATTTTTTTTCTTTTAGATTTGACACATTGTTCATAACTCAAAAAATTGACTAGATGCGATTTTGAAAATTTGTACACACATTCCCTGGATAATTTGACTAGACACCTATTTCAGCGTTTTTCCAAATTCGTGCAAGATTTTGAAAAAAAAAATATTTTTTGAAAATATTAATTTTTTTTCTTTTATATTTGACACAATGTTCATAACTCAAAAAATTGACTAGATGCGATTTTGAAAATTTGTACACACATTCACTGGACAATTTGATTAGACACCTATTTCAGCATTTTTCCAAATTCGTACGAGATTTTGAAAAAAAAAATATTTTTTGAAAATATTAATTTTTTTTCTTTTATATTTGACACAATGTTCATAACTCAAAAAATTGACTAGATGCGATTTTGAAAATTTGTACACACATTCCCTGGACAATTTAATTAGACACCTATTTCAGCATTTTTGCAAATTCGTACAAGATTTTGAAAAAAAAAATATTTGTTGAAAATATAATTTTTTTTTTCGTTTATATTTGACACATTGTTCATAACTCAAAAAATTGACTAGATGCGATTTTGAAAATTTGTACTCACATTCCCTGGATAATTTGATTAGACACCTATTTCAGCGTTTTTCCAAATTCGTACAAAATTTTGAAAAAAAAATATTTTTTGAATATATTAATTTTTTTTCTTTTAGATTTGACACATTGTTCATAACTCAAAAAATTGACTAGATGCGATTTTGAAAATTTGTACACACATTCCCTGGATAATTTGACTAGACACCTATTTCAGCGTTTTTCCAAATTCGTGCAAGATTTTGAAAAAAAAAATATTTTTTGAAAATATTAATTTTTTTTCTTTTATATTTGACACAATGTTCATAACTCAAAAAATTGACTAGATGCGATTTTGAAAATTTGTACACACATTCACTGGACAATTTGATTAGACACCTATTTCAGCATTTTTCCAAATTCGTACGAGATTTTGAAAAAAAAAATATTTTTTGAAAATATTAATTTTTTTTCTTTTATATTTCACACAATGTTCATAACTCAAAAAATTGACTAGATGCGATTTTGAAAATTTGTACACACATTCCCTGGACAATTTAATTAGACACCTATTTCAGCATTTTTGCAAATTCGTACAAGATTTTGAAAAAAAAAATATTTGTTGAAAATATAATTTTTTTTTTCGTTTATATTTGACACATTGTTCATAACTCAAAAAATTGACTAGATGCGATTTTGAAAATTTGTACTCACATTCCCTGGATAATTTGATTAGACACCTATTTCAGCGTTTTTCCAAATTCGTACAAAATTTTGAAAAAAAAATATTTTTTGAATATATTAATTTTTTTTCTTTTAGATTTGACACATTGTTCATAACTCAAAAAATTGACTAGATGCGATTTTGAAAATTTGTACACACATTCCCTGGATAATTTGACTAGACACCTATTTCAGCGTTTTTCCAAATTCGTGCAAGATTTTGAAAAAAAAATATTTTTTGAAAATATTAATTTTTTTTCTTTTATATTTGACACAATGTTCATAACTCAAAAAATTGACTAGATGCGATTTTGAAAATTTGTACACACATTCACTGGACAATTTGATTAGACACCTATTTCAGCATTTTTCCAAATTCGTACGAGATTTTGAAAAAAAAAATATTTTTTGAAAATATTAATTTTTTTTCTTTTATATTTGACACAATGTTCATAACTCAAAAAATTGACTAGATGCGATTTTGAAAATTTGTACACACATTCCCTGGACAATTTAATTAGACACCTATTTCAGCATTTTTGCAAATTCGTACAAGATTTTGAAAAAAAAAATATTTGTTGAAAATATAATTTTTTTTTTCGTTTATATTTGACACATTGTTCATAACTCAAAAAATTGACTAGATGCGATTTTGAAAATTTGTACTCACATTCCCTGGATAATTTGATTAGACACCTATTTCAGCGTTTTTCCAAATTCGTACAAAATTTTGAAAAAAAAAATATTTTTTGAATATATTAATTTTTTTTCTTTTAGATTTGACACATTGTTCATAACTCAAAAAATTGACTAGATGCGATTTTGAAAATTTGTACTCACATTCCCTGGATAATTTGATTAGACACCTATTTCAGCATTTTTCCAAATTCGTACGAGATTTTGAAAAAAAAAATATTTTTTGAAAATATTAATTTTTTTTCTTTTATATTTGACACAATGTTCATAACTCAAAAAATTGACTAGAGGCGATTTTGAAAATTTGTACACACATTCCCTGGACAATTTAATTAGACACCTATTTCAGCATTTTTGCAAATTCTTACAAAATTTTGAAAAAAAAAAATATTTTTTGAATATATTAATTTTTTTTCTTTTATATTTGACACATTGTTCATAACTCAAAAAATTGACTAGATGCGATTTTGAAAATTTGTACTCACATTCCCTGGACAATTCGATTAGACACCTATTTCATTGAAATACAATTGAAAAAAAAATAAATAATCAATAAATAACAAACTTACCTACTAATCCAGAGTTGCTTGATTATTAATACGGCTCTGATTCTAAAGTCACTTTGACAGGTGACGTTTAATTGGTTGTTTATCTGTCAATAAAATATTGCCAAATGCCCCTGAGGTAAAGGACCGCATTAGGTACATTTATATCAATTAATAACAACCAATCGTTTTGAGGTTAGATGTCAAAAAGTGACAACTGGTGTATCATCAAAATGTTAAAATATGTAAAAAAAAATTCGGTATTTCATAAGATAAGAAAATTATAATCACATTTACTCTTAGTAGACTAATGGGAGGTTGCCAAATGTCGTTGACATAAGCACATTTGTGATTTTTTGATGACTAATAATGCATATTATTTACTTATAAAAAGTAAAATAAAATAAGAAAAATCAATGTAATTTGCCATTAGTTAAGTTAAAAAATTTCTCTTGGGAAACAATAATTAAATATTTAGTTTATTCGTTGCCTTAATACGTTCCTTATTCTAATGTCTCTTGTCAAAACACTAACCAAAATGACAACTTTACGACAACTTTACTACGACGTTTAACCCGTTATTTATCTGTCAATAGGATGACACCAAATATATATGACACTAAAATAAGGACCGTATTAAGTACATATGTTTTTGCTTCCATTCCGTTTTTTTTTAAATTGATGTTACGGCATATTACGGTTATAAAAACGACTTATGATCACTTCCTATCTTTTTTTGGGTATGGCTTAAATTCACATTTAAAATTACGCTGATGACCGTCATTTTGTTTCTAGATTTAAATAATGAATTTGTTTTTCTTCCTCTTGTTGTCTTTTCTTCTATGAGATTGGGTCTTTTTTATTTAGCAGATTTATGCGCTAAATCTGCACTTTTAAGCACAAATATAAAAGTCAAACTCATTTTAAAATCTTAGGGTTTACTAGAGGACATTTATGCGTTAAATTTCCTTGTTAAAATTGCTTTCTCTTGGTTAAAGGGGGGTTTAGAAGGGGACTCTTATAAGTAATATTCAATATGAATAAAACATTTTCAAAATTATTGAATATCCAATCGCAGGAAATCAGTAAAGATATTGTTAAAGTATTAGTTTTGTGCTTTGTATTAAAAAATACATATATATATATTCTCGATTATTGGCATTTGTAGTTGAAATACATAGAGATATTCATTCAATTTCTAACCATACCCTATTCAAGATTCCGTATCGATAAAACTACAAATAATCTGAAAAAATAAAACAAAAAAAAGCAATAGAAAAAGAATTGTATAATTCATAATCAATTTAAAACTAAAAGTATTAGTGCATAAATTTCCCAAGAAACTAAGGCTGTAATCATTCATTTATTTCGTAGAATGACAGACCAAGTCTCATCGGTGTTAAAGTTATAAGAAAAGCCCTTGTATACAAACATACTTGATTCTTAGGCAGTTTTGTGCAATAGTCTTAGCAACAATGTCGAAGTTTAGAAAAGTAGAAGGGCGTTGTGTAAAATTAAAAGAAGAATAGAATAACGTATGTGAAGCAAAATAAAGTATTCGATTAAAATAGTTTAATAGGACCCTCTAATGCCTCTGGAGCCAAAATCTCGTTAAACAATGACAATCCAGTTATATTTAGAATCTCTTCAACGTTCATAAGAGAATAGCTTGCTCGTATTCTATCACTAAATAAATAAATGAAAAACGTGTAATTTTCTCATTAATTCGTTGAATTAACAGTGGTTTAAATGCGATTAAGGTGCCAAATGCCGCGAGCATTCGCTAACCTTTACGTGCTTCAGACGCGCGTTAATAGCGGAATTCTTCATTTTCCACTCGCTTATTTCACATTATAATGGTTTTGCAATATAGTGGTCTCGTGTATTATGTATGTAGTTAGTACGTGCTCGGAATATTTGAAATGGTGAAAAGCGCCTTTGATTGACATAACCGACGCGATTTTTAGCGAACATAGAAAGTTTCATAGTTACCGTTGACCCATTTCCAGGTTCTGGAGGTGATTCCGGGTTCTTTTTGCGCCCCGATCCACACCAGTTGGGTTTTCAGCATCGGTTTACGGCGCTCCAGTTCGGCGTATAGGAACGACGTCTGGCCCTGGCTCATTCCGTGGGCCAAATCACCGTTGTGGCCTTTTTAAGAAAATACAGAGAGAAAATTGAAAAATAAACAGGAAAAACCGGAATGATTAAATAAGAAAAATGACGAAAGAAAAAGATAAAATTTATGTTTGGAATATTCATTATAATATAGATGAAAATAAGCAAAATTCAATGTAATAGTAAAAACAATAATACTTAATACTTTTACATTTATATTTAAGATCAAAAATAGAATGATACCTAAATTTATGATAGCGCTAATTGCTTTATAAATGTTTAATTATAAATTTTTAAATTAAATTAAAAGGAATCTAAAAATTTTAATGCATTTAAAAGATTAATTAAAAATTATGTATTATCTAAAATTTGATTCTAGTTCCTCTATAATAAATATTGTCTTGATGTAAGTATTTTTCCCTTGTTTTTTTTTGATACTTATCTCATACTGTGTTATTGTGTAGTTGTATTACTTAAATGTTTATCTAAGCAATCACATTGTAATTTTTTATTATTTTTTGTGTAGCTTTTATGCTAAATAAATATACATTATTATTATTATTTTTTTTACTCACTTTGGCAATATTGTCGGGCCTCTTGGAACGAGCCGCCCCTGAACACCCCGAACTCGTAGCAGGTGCGCGCGAAGGCCGCCAGTTGGGCCTCCTCGGGGGCATCTTTGGGGGCGCATCTGTCCACCGAGAATTCTAAAGAAAAAAACATTATTATGCGGTTATAGGGTAATTTGCCAGCTGTAGAAATTACACGTTTATTTATTAATAAATAATAATAATACTAATTTTAATAATAAAGTTGTCGTTATATGCACGAAGGATGGAAATAAAAGGCCGACAATTACTTCAAGATTCTGGTATTAACAACTAAAATTTCGACGAAATGTGCATAACTCAAAAAATTGATCAAATACAGTTTTGAAAATTTGTACACATATTCTTTGGACAATTTCATTGGACACCTGTTTCAGCGTTTTTCAAAATTTGTCCAAGATTTTGAGAAAAAAATATTTTTATAAAAAAAAAAAAAAATTTATTTTAAAAATTCGACAAAATGTGCATAACTCACAAAATTTATCAGATACAGTTTTGAAAATTTGTAAACATATTCTTTGGACAATTTCATTAGACACCTATTTCAGCGTTTTTCAAAATTCGTACAAGATTTTAAGGAAAAAAATATTTTTATAAAAAAAAATATTTTTTATTTAAAAAAATCGACAAAATGTGCATAACTCAAAAAATTAATCAAATAAAGTTTTGAAAATTTGTACACATATTCTTTGGACAATTTCATTGGATATCTATTTCAGCGTTTTTCAAAATTCGTACAAGATTTTGAGAAAAAAATATTTTTATAAAAAAAAATATTTTTTATTTTAAAAATTCGACAAAATGTGCATAATTCAAAAAATTGATCAAATACAGTTTTGAAAATTTGTACACATATTCTTTGGACAATTTCATTGGACACCTATTTCAGCGTTTTTCAAAATTCGTACAAGATTTTGAGAAAAAAAATATTTTTATAAAAAAAATAATTTTTGATTTTAAAAATTCGACAAAATGTGCATAGTTCAAAAAATTGATCAAATACAGTTTTGAAAATTTGTACACATATTATTTGGACAATTTCATTGGACACCTATTTCAGCGTTTTTTAAAATTCGTACAAGATTTTAAGAAAAAAATATTTATATAAAAAAAAAATATTTTATTTTAAAAATTTGACAAGATGTGTATAACTCAATAAATTGATCAGATACAGTTTTGAAAATTTGTACACATATTATTTGGACAATTTCATTGGACACCTATTTCAGCGTTTTTTAAAATTCGTACAAGATTTTAAGAAAAAAATATTTATATAAAAAAAAATAATTTTTTATTTTAAAAATTCGACAAGATGTGTATAACTCAATAAATTGATCAAATACAGTTTTGAAAATGTGTACACATATTCTTTGGACAATTTCATTGGACACCTATTTCAGCGTTTTTTAAAATTCGTACAAGATTTTAAGAAAAAAATATTTATATAAAACAAATAATATTTTATTTTAAAAATTCGACAAGATGTGTATAACTCAATAGATTGATCAGATACAGTTTTGAAAATTTGTACACATATTATTTGGACAATTTCATTGAACACCTATTTCAGCGTTTTTTAAAATTCGTACAAGATTTTAAGAAAAAAATATTTATATAAAACAAATAATATTTAATTTAAAAAATTCGACAAGATGTGTATAACTCAATAGATTGATCAGATACAGTTTTGAAAATTTGTACACATATTATTTGGACAATTTCATTGGACACCTATTTCAACGTTTTTCAAAATTTGTCCAAGATTTTGAGAAAAAAATATTTATATAAAAAAAAATAATTTTTTATTTTAAAAATTCGACAAGATGTGTATAACTCAATAAATTGATCAGATACAGTTTTGAAAATTTGTACACATATTCTTTGGACAATTTCATTGGACACCTATTTCAGCTTTTTTCAAAATTTGTCCAAGATTTTGAGAAAAAAAATATTTTTATAAAAAAAAATAAATATATTTGATAAATGGTGCTTTTTATTCTCCTGATGAATACTTGGCAAGTTGTTTCAATTCACTCTTACTAATAATTTTAAATTAAGCTGTAACCAAACATACATATACATTTTTAGATTTTGGATTATCAGCATTTATTTGCTGATTCTGTATGAAGATTTGATTTCTTTAGAACGCTCTTTTTGTTACATTTTGTTTGAATTTTGTTTAGACGTAATGATTGTATTAAGTAATATTTTTAATAAATGTGTATATATATACATCTCCATCTTTGGTACGGTCCTGATTATAACGTCACTTGTCAAAAATCCTGCTGACAGTTGACGTTTAACGCACTTTAAATCTGTCATTGAAACATTGCCAAATGTCATTGACATTAAAAGTCCAAATTCGTGTTAACCTTCAAGAATTAAAAAAAAAAAAAAAAACGTAAAGGAAACGCAGCATGTTTCTACAAAAGGACGCCATAATCCCCACGGCACTTATCTAATTATTAAAATTAAGTTTAATTAAAAAATTATATATTTTTTTTATATCACGAATTGTTTGAGGAACGTTTCAAGGCGATCAGAGATGAATTAATTTTAAATTAAATACATATATATGAGTTCCCATGAACGTTAATGTGTTTGTTAATTATAGGTTAACACTTGGCATTACATACATTTTCTGAAAAATCATTTAATGAATGAAGAATGAGACAAAATGTATTTCTCTTTTTTTTTTTAATTAATTCCTTCTATACAAATATTACAACACTCTTTACGTATGCAATAACGAGTGTGAAAGAGAAAGTATCATCTGCACGCCAATGCGTTTATTAAAAAATTAATGAGGTACTTTTAAATCGACATTCATCCATATGAACTTGAACGTAGTTTCACTTTCGGAACCAACTTATTTATTTATAATCGGGAAAATTGACCCCTTAGGACGATCCTTATTTTAATGTCAATGACATTTGGCAACGTCACACTGACAGATAAGAGGTGGGTTAAACAGGGCCGCACTTACATCGGCAAAAACTAATGATTGGAATTTTATGAATAAATTCTATTTTATTGCATTTTAGAGCCTCTCACTCTCTAACTTTTGACTCGATAGTCTTTTTTTAGGCGTGGTTTTTGTGATAAAAAAGCTGTTTTAACTTTCGAAAAGATGGATGGGCGCCATCTTGTTTAAGTGACCAAAGATGGCGCTTTAACAACAGGGTGATTAAATTTCAAATCTGCCACTTAATTCTAACGACAAAACATCTCATGCAAGTGCATAAAACACCTTGAAGTACCCATAAAGCATAAAAAACACACAGTGAAAGTAACTCGATTATGACAAAATTACTGTGCATTATCACGCTCATTTAACACCCGCTTACCATTAAAATGAACGGATTTAAAAGTGACTTACCATCGGTGGTAAACACCTCGACTTCACATAGAGACAACGAACCTTCGACCCCCACCAACTGAAGAAACACAAACTCCCCGATAAGTGGCCTGGCACACGTGAAGGTCTTCGTAGACCCCTCGTCTGGAAAACCACCATAATTCAACCTTACCTTGGACTATTTAAAACAAAGTCTTACCGATCGTTCCAGGGAACCATGCGCACAAAGGGTTCCTTTGTAAGTCGCTACTGCTGTTTCCCACCCTGATCTCGAGGTCTTGTAAGGGTTGATGGCCGCAGCATCCCCTGGTGGTCACTCGGACCACTTTGACGGGGTAAGCTCTCAGTAGATCGACTTTCCACCAAGGACTCGCCTCTTTTTGGGTTTCCGAGCATTTTTTGGTCTCGTGGTCGTTGCTGGTTTGGCCGTCGTTCGCGTTCAGGGCGCTACCTCC
This sequence comes from Anthonomus grandis grandis, assembly GCF_022605725.1. Classification (NCBI taxonomy): domain Eukaryota; kingdom Metazoa; phylum Arthropoda; class Insecta; order Coleoptera; family Curculionidae; genus Anthonomus; species Anthonomus grandis. Next base: position 2,543,795 of record NC_065549.1, read on the forward strand.
GCGTACGGTGGTCGATTGGTTGGCTGGTTTTCGGAATGCCACGTTTACACCTAAGGGAAGAATTTTTGAAAAAAGGAAACTAATAACTTTTGTGATTTTTTTTTTTGATAGTAATTGTAAGACGTGTAGAAAGAAAACATGTAGCATGATAGTTCATGTATTTTTAGCCTGAAGAAGGTTCAATAAAGGATCGAAACGTCGCTCAACATATACCAACGTCAAAAACTTGTGCTCTTTAGTGAAACGCAAGGATGATATCACGTAATGAAATAATTTTTCGTGTTTGTATCGTAGTGTGATGGTCTAGACTAATTCAATAGTCAAGAGCAAGTTTAAAGGAAAATGGAGGAAAACTCAGTAAGAATTGTTAATGTAAGAAGTGACTTTTTTCCTAAAAATGTTTGTGACTCGAAAATTAACCAAAGTATAAATTTGGAAATGGGTCTGTGCGTTCTTTTAGTTATTAGACAGGATATCGGATGTTGAGGAAAAAGTTAATTTTTGAGCTTTTGTCAACAAGTTTCACAATTGCTCATATCTCAGATATTGTGTATACACATTCTTACAATAATTTCACTGGCATTTTTCAAAAAATTTTGAACATTTTTTTTGTATGTTATTTTTTTTTAATTTGCCCATAACTCAAAGAACCTGAGAAAATAACATTTTGAAAATTTGTACACGTATGCCTGGAATAATTTGACTCGACACCTATTTGAACATTTTTCGAAAAATGTACAGGATTTTAAGAAAAAAGTGAATTTTTGAGAAAGGTGTGTCATAACTTAAAAAAAAAACTTGTCAAAATTAATTTGTTTTAATGAAAATTTTCACACGTGTTTCTAGAATAATTTGATTAGACGCAACATATTTCAGCATTTTTTGAAAAATGTACAAAAACCACTCATAATATAAGCGTGAAAATTTGCATATATACTCTATTTGAATGGACACCTATTTCAGCGTTTTGCAAAAAATATACAGTGTTGAACAAAAAAATTTTTTTTAAATGCTCAAAAACCAATCAAACTAAAATTTTGAAATCTTGTATACGTATTCCTGGAATAATTCCACTAGACACCTGTTTCAGCGTTTTTCAGAAAATGTTGAAAATTTTGAGACAATTTTTTTTTCCTTGAAAAACTTCAACTCAATAAATCTGAGAAAATAAAATTTTGAAAATCTGTATACGTATGCCTGGACACCGATTTGATCGTTTTTTAAAAAATATACAAGGAGTTAAGGAAAAAGTGTTTCAATTTCTTGAGGAAGGTGATTTTTTTTTAATTTCACAAAATGCTCATAACTGGTCAAAATTAAATTTTAAAAATTTGCACACGTATGCCTAAAATCATTTAATTAGATTTAGGTCTGGCAACCTTGGTGGCCATGCAACTGGTCCATTTCGGCCAATCCACCGATTTGGGTAACTTTTATCCAAAAATTCGCTCACTTCTCGTCTAAAATGGGCAGGTGCTCCATCCTGAGGAGCCACATAGCTTGCCTGATATTCAGTGGCACGTCTTCTAACAGAACAGGTAGATTATTTTGCAAAAAGTCTAAATAAACATCCAAACATCGGTCCAACAGGTATCCCATTCCCAATTCCTGCCCACACATTAACAGAAAAGCGGTGTTGAAAATTGGTTTTGCGAATTGCATGGGGATTATCAACAGACCAAACATGCGTATTTCGAAAATTGGGTGAATGTTGCCTCGTCCATGGCTAAAATTTTGTTCGAAAAATATTGATGTAGGAACTATTCACAAAACTGGACTCTGCGGGGGAAGTCTTCAGGCAGTAGCGCTTTGACACGAGAGAAAAAAAAAATATTTTTGAAAAAATTACAATTTTTTTTTTAAAAATGGCCATAACTCAAAAACCAGTTGAAATACACTTTTGAAATTTGCACACGTATTCCTGGACTAATTTGACTGAAAACATAATAAATTATTTTATTTTTAAAACTTCACAGAACACAATTTTGAAAATTTGTATACAAATTCCTTGGACAATTTGACTGGAGACCTATTTCAAAAAAAATATATATTTTTGAAAAGGTGACTTTTTTTGAATATCTCAAAAAATGCTTATAAATTAAAAAAAAAAAATCAAAAAAATTTGAAAATTTCCACACGTATTCCCTAAAAAAAAACGTTTTTTTTGGAAAAAATGATTTTTTTTTATTCGCAAAAAGCCCTTAACTCAAAAATTTCACAAAACAATTTTAAACATTTATATGCACACTCTTTAACCAATTTGACTGGACACCTATTTCAGAATTTTTCCAAAAATGTTAAAAATTCTGAGAAAAAAAGATTTTTGAAAAAATGACTTTTTTAAAATTTAATAAAATGCTTATAAATGAAAAACCAATAAAAATAAAATTTAAAAAAATTGCACACGTATTCCTGGAATAATTTGACTGGACGCCTATTTGACCGTTTTTGAGTGAATATTCAAAATTTTGAAAAAAACATATCTTTTTAAAAAACTTCCTTTTTTTTATTTACAAAATGCGCATAACTGAAAAACCTGACAAAATAAAATTTTAAAAATTTACACACGTATTCTAAAATAATTTGACTAGACACCTATTTTGACGTTTTTTTAAAAATGTACATGTTTAGAAAAATTTAGTAATTTGAGGAAGGTGATTTTTTTTTTGAAAATTTCACAAAATATCCATAATTCAAAAATCTGATAAAACAAAATTTTGAAAATTTGCACACATATTCCTGATATAATTTAAGTAGCCACCTGTTTTTCAAAATTTTGAGAAAAAAAGTAACTTTTTTGAAAATCTGACAAAATGCCCATAGTTCAAAAAGCTGTAAAATTTTGAGAATTTGCGTACGTATTTCCGAAATAATTTTTCCATTCTAAAAAAAAATTATAGAGTAATAAAAAAAATAGATGGAAAAAAACTTGGAATTTTTTTCTAAAATTCAACAAAATTATACATTTATTAGTGGCCACGCATTTTTTTCGAAAAATACATGTACTGTAAAACACGTGCAAGAAGTGTACCAAGTTGTACCATGCATTAAAAAAAAAACAAATAAAACAATTAAAAAATATTTAAATTTAAAGAAATAAACCAAAAAAACAATGTAAATAATATTAATGTAAAAAAATTTAGTTAGTTTTAAAAAATATGAAAGAAATATAAATTTTATATGAGTATAATAAAGAAAAAAATAAAAAATTAAAGTTATATACTTAAATTTCAATTAATCAAGCGCCTCTAAAAACAAAAAAATCCAAATATTAATTATAAGTATATAATTATGTAAGTCAGGACCGGACTAATGCCAAAGTACTGATAATGGCAATTCCAAATGAGATGCATCACTTTATAGCAAATAAGAAACAAACGCAATAAAAATTCCAGGTCCGTATTTGAAAATAAATATTTTTTTTTCAATAACAAACAAATGCAAAATTTTGCAGCACTAAATTATTTACCATTAGTATGAAACTTTTTCTTCTTTTACGAGAATACCAACAGTGATAAACTATTTAAAATTTTTAAGAAATTTAATTAATGACTAATTTTCATATTTTTTTTTCTCTTTCTAACGTATCAATTCATTCACCATTTTTGAAATATGAAATTAAACAATAAAATTTTAGGTATTCACCAAAGAGACAGATATAGTGGTTACAAATTAGTTGGTAAGAGATGAGCTACTAGTACATGTTGCCTTAGTTGTACAATCAAGAACATTGATTTATAAATAAAAAGTTGGTTTGTAATAGACCTGCATGCGAGTTTTTACCCGGCTTTTTCGTCCGACTCTTTTTAATTGTGTATGTGGAAGAGAGAGGGAAACGTGCCTCGCCATCATTTCCCGCCAGCACTTTCATCAAACTGTATTGCTATCAGGCTATAATTAATACAGTCGGTTATTTTTTTTTGATAAACACTTACCGCAAAATGGCATCTCGCCGGTCCATTTTCCGGCAGGTGAGCAGGTGATTTGTGTGTTTCCAAAGGTCTCGTAACCCTCGTCGCACCGGTAGGTGGCCGTCGTGCCCGGAATTAAGGTTGGAGAACTCAGGGTCAGTCGGGCGTTTAATGGAATCGGTGGATGGCCACATTTTAATTCTGAAATGAAAAAATTAAAAACTCAGTCAATTCTCATATCTCAGTTTGAAAAATAGAAGAGTACGGGAGTAAAAAGATGTTTTTCTGGAATAATTTGAGTGATTAAACTCAAAAAACACTATTTCCAGGCGATCTAAAAACTATTAGGAAAACGGAACGATGATATAGAAAAAGGTGGAAAAGTCGAATTCTCAATTATATTTCCCTATCTCAGTTTGACAATTAGAAGAGTATGGGATTGAAGTAATGTTTTTCGGGTATAATTTGACAAACTAAAAACAAACAAAAAGATGACAAAAAAAGTTTGCCAAATGAAAGGGACAATACAAAATTGGAAGTTATAGTCGTTTACATTTTTCGACATAAAACATTTCAATAATTTTTTATTAAAAAACTTTTGTTTGTAGAGGTTTGCAACCATGTAAAAGCCATTTAGATATTTATTATTAGTTGCATAAAAAAGTTTCATTCGAATCCTTTGGGAGTTGTGGAAGTTAGAGCCTTTTTCATTTCTTTAACATTTGACTTTTTAATTAATTTTCACAACAAAACCCTAGTTTGTAGAGGTTTGAGACCATCGGCAGTCGATTTAGGTATTCATCGTTAATATCTGGACAAAAAATTATTAAAATCCCTTGGGAATTTCAGGAGATACGGGCATTATATTGATTAAATAACATGGAGCGCGGACTATAAATTGGTCGCTGGCAACCGACATATGCTGCGTTCTCGATTTTGGTTGTTGGATATCGATCGGACGCTAGCTTCACACACATCAATACAATTTAATCAAACCAGATGTATTCAGAGCAATTTTTTTTTAATTTTGTTTTGTTTTTCTTTTTTTTAATTGTGTTTTGTTTGTATTTTTGTGTCTTTTTTGTTTTACAGCTTTGTGTACAAATTGTAACAATTTCTTGACAATAAAGCATTGATTGATTGATTTTATTTTAAAAGCTTAGCAGAGCGCTTTCGGCGTATGAACCATCATCAGTGCTAACTGAAATGAGTTGGGTGTTATATGAAATTGTTAATTGCCAAATGCCAATGCTTATAATTTCCCTTATCTGCTTTTGAGATCACCATAGTTTTTTATTTTGTTTTTAATGGATTTTAGGACTTTGTCTGGAGAGTTTAAGTAAGATTTTGATTTCTTAAAATTAGATTTAAATTTATGCAATATACTAAATAGTTATTAATATAATTAAAAATATCTTGAAGGACAAAATAAATAGTAATAATCTTATTTCCCTAATAACATTACTTAACCACAAATATATAAGATAACAAAATGAGAAAGATAACTAAAAATAAAGTGAAGAAACAATAAAGAAATTAAAGAAACGCATCAAGAAACATAACAGCTTTTAAGAAAACACTGCATTAAATGTGGAAATAAATGTGGGTTTATCGATATCAAAAGCACTACTATAATCTATAATCCACCACTATCAACTATACTGGGTGAACCACTTTTAAGATGCTTCAGAAAACGTCGAATTTTAAACTGATACAAAACTTTAGCCAGCTGGCCTGGCTACGGGCATTTTTGGCGGAGGTCTTTATGGATCACTTGGAATGGACAATAAAGAAATTTTCAATTGGTACAGATATAATAATAATAATAATAATAATAATGACTTTTTTTTTCCCATACTATACAAAGATATAAACTTATTGCTAAGGTCTATTACGGCGCAGTCTAGCTTATAGCTACTCTACTGAACCCTATACCTTAAGCTAAAACTAACTACATAACAATTTACATAGGTACTATAATTTATATTAAAAAAAAAGCAAATTATATGTAAATTCGTGAGTTTAGTATTTCATATCAATAAGTACTACACCCTAAACATTATTGCAATCAGATTAGCCACTATAAAACATCATAATATACTACATCAAATATTTAATGTAAGACCTAATTTTTCTTTTAAAAGACACTTCCGGCAAATGTTTTAAATTATTTGGAATCCTGTTGTAAAGCTTCGCTATATTATAAATAAAAGATCTCTCAAAGATAGACGTGGAGTGACGTGGTATGGTTGTAGAGCCTTTGTCGCGAAGATCTAAGTTATGTATTTCAGTGCGAAACTTAATTTTTTTGTATAAATATTCTGGACATTTCCTTGCTATTATTTTATAAACTAAAACTATTGAGTGATAAATACGCCTCTCATCCATTCTAAGCCAGTTCAACTCTCTTAATTTAGCCGATACTCCCTGTTCCCTGCCCCGCAGACCCCTAATTAACCTTACGCAATGATTCTGTATTAGTTGGATATGGTATTTATCTCTTTCTAGCAAATATGGTCCATATACTACATCTGCAAAATTAAAATGGGAAAGCACTAAAGAGTCACAGAGCATCCTTTTCATTGACGTTGTTAATAAGTGTCTTTGCTTAAATATAAGTTTTAAATTGATAAAGGCTTTCTTTACACACATATTAATGTGTTGAGTGAACCTTAAACTGCTATCTAAAATTAGGCCCAAATTCTTAGCAAAATCGGTGACAATAAGACCCTCGTCATTTAACGTTAATTTAATATTAGGTAATTGTGAATTTTGTGCCCTGTTTCTACCAAAAAATAAGACTTGAGATTTAGAAGGATTGAGCTCTAAACAATGTTTCTGTGAGATTGAAAGGAGCGTACTTAAATCTTCATTTAATTGATTTATGGTTTGTAGCAATTGGTGTAACGTACAGGATTTATACATTTGTGTATCATCTGCGTAAAAATGAAGAAGTGCAAATCTAATGTATTTGGCCATCTGTGAAGTATACAATGTAAACAGAAGAGGTCCCAAAATGGATCCCTGTGGAACACCAAATAAAAGCTGTTTTGCATTGGACAATTTACCATTCAATTTTACCCTTTGACTTCTACCTTGTAAATAACTAGCAATTAAGGTGCATGAATGTATATTAAAACCCAGATATTTTAAAATTGCCAAAAGAAGAGTGTGATTTATCCTGTCAAACGCTTTTGAATAGTCTAGAAGAATAAAGACAGTTAGTTCGTCATTTTCGATAGCTTGAATAATATCATCTGTGACCTTCAAAAGCGCCGTCGAGCAACTGTATCCTGGTCGAAATCCAGACTGTACTTCCGGTAGTAAATTATATTTTTGTACATATTCCCTTATCTGGATATTAAGAATTCTTTCTAAGACCTTAGAAAGAGTAGGAAGTATTCTAACCGGGCGCAAGTCCTTCAATTCTACAGGATTATTTACTTTAGGAAGAGGTGTTACCAAAGAGCATTTCCATTTATCAGGAAAAGATGATTTTTCTATACTATAGTTTACTAAATGTGTTATTACAGGGAGAATTATAGGACAGCAAAGTAGCAACATATCAATACCAATATCATCATCTCCAATGGCTTTTGATTTAATTTGAAAAAGAGCATCTTTAACTTCTTGATCCGTAGCTAATCTGAAATGAAAAACATTGGCCTTTGATAATGTATTATTAAGGTAAAAATTTAACAAATCCGCATCAGGATTAACTTGTGGTATATTAACAAAATAGTTGTTAATATCCTCTGCAGACCAACGCCCCGGAATCGCACTATATTTTGATGACCCGTAAATATCCAAGTCACGCATCAATTTCCAATTTTCTCTAGATCCGTTAATTCTGATTTGATTTGTAAAATACCCCCTCTGTTCCCTCTTAAAAGTTGCACTTACATAATTTCTTAACTCTTTATAATATTCCCAGTCATCACGCAACTTACTCCTCTTATACTTAGTTAGAGCTTTATTTCTAAGTGACATTAAATATTTTAAATTAGGTGTTATCCAAGGAATTTTTTCCTTGAAAAATATGTTGACGATTGTCTCTGTTTCTTGAATTGTGACACAGTAGAAGCTCAGTTACTCTTAAACAAGCTAAACCAAATACATCCTAAGATTTCTTTCACACTAGAAATAGAAACAAATAATAATTTGAATTTTTTAGACTTAACAATATATAAAGAATCAAATAGTTTAGAATTTTCAATATACCTGAAACCCACTCAAACAGACCACATAATTTCAAATGTTTCCCATCACCTGGCTGCCTTTAATTGTTACATTCGCCGTCTTTTAAGCATTCCTCTATCTCCTTCTAATCTTCAAAACGAAATAAATGTTCTTAAACAAATTGCTTATATTAATAATTATGACCCAAAACTAATTAATATTTTAATCAAAAAAATAAAATTAGCTAAAATTAAAAAACTACCTACTAATTCATTAACTCTCATCTAAATAAGAAAATCAAGAATAGCTTTATTAAACACCAACCAGAATTACAAATTTCTTATAAAACTCAAAACAACTTGGGTTCGATTTTGATCAATACCAAGGATAAACTTGACACATTATCAAAGAGTGTGATTCTTGTGATTGTTCATATGTGGAACGAACTTGTAGACCCTTAAAAACACGCATAGACGAGCACTTAAGCAGACCCTCTTCTGCATTTGGTGAACATATAAAATCTAATAACCATAATTTTAGTCCAAAGTCTAACAGGTTACCTCTAAAAACTATAACCGACTAGATTTTGTTGAGGACAATTATATCACCAACGAGCTCATAAAAAATGCCTCTTGTTTAAATGTACAAGTGAACCTTAATACGTTCCATTACATAAAAACTTTCAGCATTTGACTTTTGTTAAAAATCTGCCTGAAAGAGATTGATTTAAAATTGAGCAGTAAAATATCTACAACTACCGATTTATTTAATTGAGGATCAAAATATCTACAAATGCTTGGGAAAAAAACAAATTTTTCACAACCCAGACTGGAGAAACGTCAGTTTCGAGAATTTTTGAATCAAATGAATCAAAAAACATTTCTTTCAACACATATTCCATGTCAGTTACAACCGTTTTGTCCCTATTAATACTAATTATAATAATCCCAAAGCACTCCACCAACCATCAAACAACAATCAAAATACAAATCGAACGTGACGGTGTCGCAACCACTATTGTTTTAACGTTCATTTTTTCACGAACGATTGCAACTGAATTATTAAATAATTAAAAAATGAATAAAAAAATGGAACCCCGCTTACAAAAACGGAATTTTACACGCCATTAGGAAACTTGGTTGATGGCTGTTGTTCGTGTTGTTAGTTACTGATAAAAATCGTGAGGATTTCGACATCTTTTTTTTGTGCAAATTAAATCCAAATAACGACTCGAGTATATAAGTAGCAAATTTAATAGAAAGTGTTATTTACCCACGAGATATTAAGATAAAATTGCACTATAATGCAACTGGAAATGCCTTTTTTACTTCCCTTGTTGTATAATCGGAAAGAAAGTATTCGGAATGTTAATAACATTATTGGAATGTTCGGAATTGGGCTATAAATTGTCGTAGTTAGTTATTTGAATGTTCTACAGAGATAGGATTTAGATCACTTAGAAATCTTATCATTATTAACCAATAACTTTATAAATATTAACTTTCTTCCGATAAAATTGTACCACACGGTATGTACTTATGGTAATAAGCATTCATGTGCGACACATTAATTATATGGTAACTGATATGCATCAGATGGTACAGTTTCTATAAATTACAGTTGCCAAAGTCGAAGAACTTATGTATTAAATATTTTTTTTATCATAATGTTTTTCAACGATAATTTTAATTATTAAGGAGGACCAAAAAATAATTACAGGTTTCACTATTAATTGTTACTTTAAATTTGTATTATCCTTTTTAAATTTTTTTATTTAATTATTTTCGTAAAGTGCTAATTTACCCAGAAATATCAAAAGCGTCGCTTTACGATGGTTATTGCCACACTTAATGCAGTGTTTCCTTAAAAGCTGTTATGCTTCTTGATGCGTTTCTTTAATTTCTTTATTGTTTCTTCACTTTATTTTTTTTTCATTTTGTTCTCTTTTGTATGCAGCAGGTTATAATGAATAATTGAGCGGTAATTATTCATAGGTGATAGATACAGAATAATGCATGTATCTTACATAAAATTAGCTCAAGTATTCCGACGAAAGTCATTTTATTTCGCCCAGGCAGTTGAGGTATTTGGTCATCAACTGCCTGTATGTGATATAATGGATCTTTTTTACGTATTCAGAGCAAATTTAATAAAAGACGTCAACTGCCTAGGAGAAATAATTTTTTTTGGGTTCTAGAAATATTAGTAGCCTCAACTACCTGGAAGCAAAATTTAGTTTATGGTTAACACTAAACCATTATTGTATCAGTTTAAAATTCGACGTTTTTTGAAGCATCTTAAAAGTGGTTCAGTATAGTTGATAGTGGTGGATCATCATTTTAATAAATCCATGAACATCAAAAGCGTCGACTTACGATGGTTATCTCGACATTTAATGCAGTGTTTCCTTAAAAGCTGTTATGCTTCTTGATGCGTTTCTTTAAATTCTTTATTATTTCTTCACTTTATTTTTAGTTTTTTTTTCACTTTTGTATGCACAAGGTTATAATGAATATTTAAGCGGCAATTGTTCATTAATTATCTGGGTGATATATACAGGGTGATGCATGTATCTTACTACTTACATATAATATAATTATAATATAATAAAATTACTTAAGCTTATTTCATTATAATATAATGAAATTAGCTCAAGTATTCCCACGAAAATCATTTTATTTCGTCCAGGCAGTTGAGGTACATTGTTATTTGGTGATCAACTGCCTGTAAGTGATATAACGGATCTTTTTTACGCATTCAAAGCAAATTTAATAAAAAACGTCAACTGCCTGGGGGAAATAAAGTTTTTTTACAATTTTCTTCAGAAACTTGAAATAATTAGTTAGATTTACGTGATTTTCTCTAAAAACAACCTGGACATAAGCCTCAATTGCTTGGAAGAAAAATTATTTTACTCTTTCCACAAAACTATTATTGTATCAGTTTAAATTTCGACGTCTTCTGAAGCATCTTAAAATTGGTTCACCCAGTATAGTTGACAGTGGTGGATTAGCATTTCATCCTAATATATCAATAAACATCAAAAGCGTCGACTTACCATGGTTATTTCCACATTTAATGCAGTGTTACTTAAAAGCTGTTATGCTTCTTGATGCGTTTCTTTAATTTCTTTATTGTCTCTTTACTTTATTTTCATTTTAATTTTTTTCTCATTGCAATACAGTGGGATCTAATGAATACTTACGTGTAATTATTTGTTTATTATTTGACTAATTTATACAGGGTAACGCATGCACTCGAACTCAAAAACTATGATAATTTAGAGACCCCTTGGGGACATTTTTATTTTCGACGCATTTTGGGAAAAAAAGACTGACAATTGATTTTTTCTTTAGAGCTCCTTGATTATCATTATTTTTACTTCAAATAATGAAAATCAATCAAATCAAGCTGACGAATATATCCATAACTATTAAAACCGCATCTTAGAACTAAGAATCATTGACGATCATCATAAAATGTTGCTGCACATAAGTAAAATAATAATTCAAGCCATGACTGAAGAGTGAAATGTGGTAGAAACTCAGAAAATGTATTTTTTTATCCATTTTTCCACCTAAAATCACAAGGGTTGCTTTACGATGATTATTTTCACATTTATTGCAGTATTTCTTTAAAAGCTGTTATGCTTCTTAATGCGTTTCTTTAATTCTTTTATTGTTAGGCTTTAATGAATATTTAAGCTGTGAATATTCACTAATTATCTGGATATGTATTGGAACTCAAAAACTATGAGTTGGAAATCCAGGTAATTATACAAAGCTCCAGAGAATATTGTTGGTAATTTACCCCAATAGACCCCACGAAGGTATTTTTTTAAACATAAAACCTTGATTATATGATTTGGATTTCGGCGTTTTCTAAAGCACCTTAAATATAGTTAACCCTATATAGTGGTATATTAGTATTTCATCCTAATATATCCATAAACATCGAAAAGCGTCGACTTACGAGTATTATTTTCTCATTTATTGCAGTGTTTCCTTAACAGCTGTTCTGCTTCTGCATGCGTTTCTTTAATTTATTAATTGTTTCTTCACTTTATTTTAGTTTTTTTTTCTCTTTTGCTATTCAGTAGGTTTTAATGAATATTTAATATAAGACACATTATTGAGAGAAGGCATTTTTAATTTTTTTGGTTTTTCAAGCATTTAGAAAAAAAATTATTTAAAAGTGATTTTTTCTTTAAAATTCCTTGGCTTTCATTATTTTCAAAATTTATAAAAACACTTTTTTTAGCATAAAACCATGATTGTATCAGTTTAAATTTTAGTATCAGTTTCTTTATTTTTATTTTTTTTTTGGAAGAATATTATTATACATATAATTATTTATAAATTATCTGGATGATACGCATGTATTGGGACTCAAAAACTATGATAATTTAGAAAACCCCATTTTTATTATTTATTTATTTTGACGTACTTTGAATAAAGAATTTTTCTTTAAAGCTCCTCGATTGTCATCATTTTGAAAATCATGATTATGTCAGATTTGAATTTTGACTTTTCGATTGTTCTAAAGTATATTAAAAACGGTCCAACCTGTACAATAGATAGTATTGTATTATCATTTCATCATAATCTATACATAACCATCAAAAGCGTTGCCTTACAAGTATTGTTTCCACATTTATTGCAGTGTTTCCTCGAAAGCTGTTATGCTTCTTGACGCGTTTCTTTAATTTCGTTATTATTTCTTCATTTAATTTTTTTTCTGTATTGTTGGCTCTAATAAATACTCAAGCTGTAAATATTCATTATTTATCTGGGTCATATATATAGAATGTCGCATGTATTAGGACTCAAATGGTAATGTCGTTAGACTTTGAACGACTCCAAGGAGGCGCTTTTAATTTGATGTTTATTTTCGACGTATTTGAAAGGAGAAAATATGAAAGTAAATTTTTCTTTAAAGCTCCTTGATATTTTCAAAATTAATGAAAAAAATTTTTTTAAATAAAAAACCATGATGGTATCAAATTTGAATGTTGACATTTCGATTATAAAAAGTTCATCTTGTATAATTGATAGTATTGTATTACGATTTCACCCCAATCTATCCATTACCATCAAAAGCGTTGCCTTACTAACATTGTTTCTACATTTATTGCACTGTTTTCTTAAAAGCTGTTATGCTTCTTAATGCGTTTCTTTAATTTCTTTATTATTTCTTCATTTTATTTCTTTTTTGGCTCTAATAAATATTTGAGCTGTAAGTATTAATTAATTATATGGGTAATATAGAAAGGCTGTCAATTGTTTTAGGATTTAAATGACTAAGAGTTAGAAATCTATTTAATTAGACAAGGCTGCAGAGCATTTTGTTGATCATTTAACGACTCCAAGGAGGCACTTTTAATTTTTTCCTTATTTTTGACGTATTTTGAAAAAAGAAATTAAGAAGTGAATTTTTCTTTAAACCTCCTTGATTCCCATAATTTTCAAAATCAATGAAAATATATTTTTCAAACAAAAAACATAATCATGGTTCACCCTGCACAATTGACAGTTGACGTATCAGGATTTATCCATAAACATTAAAAGCGTCGCTTTACAAACATTATTTGCACATTTATTTCAATATTTCCTTAAAAGTGTTATGCTTCTTAATACGTTTCTTTAATTTCTTTCTTGTTTCTTCATGTTTTTTTCTTTTCCTGCGCTCTTGGCCCTAATAAATAAATATTAATTATCTGAGTGATTGAAATGATTAACAGTTGGAAACCCATTTAATAAGGCTTTACTTCTTAATAAATTAACAAAGAGCATAAGAGAAATTCAGGATATGATTAAATTTAAATTGAAAGTAGAAGCAAATCCTAGATAATCCCTTGTACTGTCATAATGATTTTTTTGTCTAAACTTACCAATCTAAAATATCCTAAGCTTTCTGGAGTATTTATGTGGACTTACTAGTCTGTTTAGTATTTATTTAGTTTGTATTGTAATTTTTTTTTTTTTTTAGACACTTTTTTGATAATGTGGAGACCTTTTTTGAGAAAAAAATTGAAAAGTGGACTTTTCTTTAAAGCCTTAAGCCATAATTTTCAAAACCAATAAGCATATTTTTTCAAGGCAAAAAAACCATGATTGTATCGTTCGATTTTTCTAAAATATATTAAAAATGGCACACCCTGTACAATTGACAGTGTCTTATTAGCATTTCATCCTAATCTATCCATAATCATCAAAAGCGTTGCCTTACGAGCATTATTTCCACATTTATTGCATTGTTTCCTTAAAACCTGTTATGCTTCTTGATGCGTTTCTTTAATTTCTTTATTGTTTCTTCACTTTATTTTTAATATTTTCTTTTCTAATAAATATTTAAAATTAATTATCTGGATCTGTATCCTAAAATATTCTGTACCAAACTGATTCATATGGGTTCCTCTGACACAACCTCTAAAGGGATATCAATTTTTTGATGCCTACTAACGAATATTTGTCTACGGGACCAATTTTAATGGTTTATGTCTTAAAAGTTGCAGAACGTTAATTCAAAGCCTTTAAGACCAAAATCAATCCGTTTAATAGAAGAGAAGATATTGAACCTCATATAAAAATATGAGTTGAAAAACGCAAACCTAATTCGATTATTCCACATGCGTAGCAGACAAACACGGTTTTAAGACGAGTTTACAGCTGTAGAGACATCGCGAGTTAACGGTCAGACCTCCATACGTGACAAACCACAATGAGAACAATTAGACCTTTTTCAAAAATAAATTATTTACTGTATAACCATTTTAACCTAGATTTCCTCGTCTCGGGTTGACCACACAATCTGGGCTTCTGTTTTTTCAGTTAACGCGGTTACTTTTATAAACGATTAACGGTTTTTGGGTAAAATAGTAAAAAATTAAATACATCAGGGGGTTAAAGATACGCATTTAGAACCATAACGATTTTTGAGGAAGCCTCTTAATAAACGTGGATTAAAGCAACGTTTTTGATGCTCAGGGTAGAAAAAAAAGTGTCGGTTTAAAAGGTATGAAGTAAACAAACCCCTTTACATTTAAATTATTTATTAATATAACAAAGTATAACAGCATTACGTAGCCGTTTCTCAAGGCCAAAATGGTCAGGAAACGTAACCCAATAAGTCGGTTTATGCACAGACAACCTTTGAACAGGTATTGTTGCCTCTTAGAAATATAATTGATTTTTAATTATTTCATTAGCTCAAGAGAAAAACTAGATTTGTTATTTGTATATTTCTTGCCAAGGTGTATCTACGTAACTTATTTGCATATAAATGCATGTAATAAGGTTTTTCGTACCCATATGTAATTGTGGAAATTATAGACGCGATTTCTAGATGCTTTATGTGTAATGTAATATATACTACTGTTTCCTCATAATGTCAAAAGGAAACCTTATGAATGCGTATCGTTACCCAAAAACTGGTTCACCTTGCAAGAAAAACTTTTGTTCGTTCACATTGAAATGTCCACAGTTGGCCCTGCTGTATGTATTAAATATCTTGCTGGTTTATCATAGTATTACACTTCCGGAATAAATCAATAATACATTTAAAAATAATAAGTAAATATATTAATGACCTCCTTGTACGATATAACAGATGCTCGATACAATAAGACATCTGATAGATGTCCATTTGAAGTGTAATAAGTACTACTGCTGGTCTAGTTTTGGTTTAAGGAGATTAAGCTTTTTCGTTAAGACGAATGTGGGTATTCTACTTACTTAAGAAGATACAGTTATTTTAATATTAATGTTAAATGTACGACGGAAAGTTTTATAAGAATTTCTATATTGTAAAGGAACCAATCGTGAAGGCTATCGGGGTGTGGTTGTCTGGTGGTTCCGACTGTTTACTAGGTTTACACACTCCTACTTTATTTTAATAGCCATTATTCCACTAAGGGGAACATTTTATACAAAATAACCGTTTTTTCTAAAAACCTGAAAATGAGGAAAAACTGTCAGCTTAAAATCAAATAAACCTTTTGTGATAATTCATATATTTTTAAAAGATGTACTTAGGTAATATAGTACAAAAAAAATACAAATAGTTTTTTTAATTACCTTACATTATAAAAATTATCTTATAAACTAGAAATAACTGGGATACCTTATATATACAGGGCGTTTCACAAAGCGTGGATTGCTGGCGAATTGCTGAATGAGGACATTCCTAGCTATATTTACGATTTACCAGACTAGAAATTCATTAGAAATTATAGAGGTGGAAGCGAAGCACTCTACATTAAATAACACATTTTATTTTCTCGTATAGATATGTATACTTAGCAGGAAAAACTATAGAGCATAAACAGTAAATACTGCTCACTTTTTGGACAGTCTGGAAGAATACCTTGATCTTATTACAATATGATTATGTAATTATTGCAGATAATTGAAATATTAATTTTACTAGGGAAAAATATTTTGCAAATTTTTAATCTTAAGCAACCCCTTACTGAGCCTACTACTGGAATTAATTTTACAACAAATAGATACTCGCTAATAGACCTGATCATTGCAAGTAATAACTTAAAATCTATATATAGTCGGGATCTGGGGTTATTTTAGAAGTCATAACTGACCATAATTTTATTCATTTATCTTTGATATACCTATAAATTACAGTTCGTAAAAAAACTTTCACTTTTCGGGATTATAGCGCTGAAATAGGTCCAGGGAATACATGTAGAAATTTTCAAAATAAAAATCTGGTCGATTTTTTGAGTTATGAACATTGGGTCGAATATATAGAAAAGAAAATCACTATTTTCAAAAAATATTTTTTTTCTCAAAATCTTGTATCAATTTGGAAAAACGCTGAAATAGGTGTCTAACCAAATTGTCCAAAAAATATGTGTACAAATTTTCAAAATGGCATCTGGTCAATTTTTTGAGTTATAAACATTGTGTCCTATAATTAGAAAAAAAATCAATATTTTCAAAAAATATTTTTTTTCTCAAAATCTTGTATCAATTTGGAAAAACGCTGAAAAAGGTATCTAACCAAATTATCCAAGGAATATGTGTACAAATTTTCAAAATGGTATCTGGTCTATTTTTTAACTTATGGACATTGTGTCCTATAATTAGAAAAAAAATCAATATTTTCAAAAAATATTTTTTTTTTCAAAATCTTGTATCAATTTGGAAAAACGCTGAAATAGGTGTCTAACCAAATTGTCCAAGGAATATGTGTACACATTTCCAAAATGGCATCTGGTCAATTTTTTGAGTTCCTATTCCAACCTATTTAATCTTATTCCAATAGTATAGAGAGGAAAAAACCTAGGAGTTGTTTTCGACAATAATCTGTCTTTTAAAACACACGTAAAGAATTAAATAATCGCATCTTTTATTGGGTAAATTTTTATGATTGAATAAGAACTTGGCCGCCAACTCAAAAAATTACTTGTGTCAAAGTCTTGTGCAGTTAAGAAAATCAATACAGAAAGTTCAAAATACCGGTTTCGGCTTAAATCGGCATTAAATCACTCCTTATCTAAACGAAAAAAAAAATCTGAAATATGATCAATCGTAGAAAACACCACATGGCCACATTCGTGCATAAAGTTGTTAAATCAGGCTCATTATCTAAGAATTATATAGTTATTATTATTAGAATTATTATTAGATTTATAATTCCTGGACACAGTCCAGCATCCTTTCACCACTCATTTATTTTCGTACGTATTAAATTCTAAAACGATCTACCAGGGAACATCAAAGCTTAGGAAAATTTCCAATTGAGTATGTATAAGGAAAAATTGTTGGCTAAACAACAAACCCTCTAGAATAATTTAGTATTCAAATATTGGTTATATTATGATGTAATTTTTATATTCAGTGTGGCCCAAATTGGGTATACATGTATGGGTATCTTGGAAACTATAAGAGATAGAAAATTGGTTAAATAGGGAAAGTTGTAGGCCATTTAGTTACCAATTAAGTGCCGCTTTCAGAACGATTTTATCTTTTTCCGATTTTGAAATATTTGAAAAAAATAAAAAAGTTGCATTATGGAAAAAGGGCTGTATTTTTTTTATTTCAATGTATTTTTAAAATCTGTAAAAACATTATACAAGGACACGCATAGTAAGCATTATAAGAAAAAATAGCAAAATGAACAACCATGTAATGCATACCTATAATAGCAGAAATTGCGTAAACACACACTTAAAAAAATTAATTAAAAATTAGGCCTGAGGGTAGGATGATGTGTTTGCATTTCTATATTTTGTTATTGTGGTTCTTTTTTTCCCAATGGTAAACATATTTTATTAATTTGTTTTTTTTTTGTAAAAACAATTAGGAGCTCATGGAAATATTCGGTCATCTAGGTGCATAATTTAAATGTATGTGAATATATGAAATAAAAAAATTACTTGTGAGAATGGCATTAAAATATGGTTCACAATACACAAACAGGAAACTCACATGGAAAATGAATCTGAAATAACTCGTCTTGCTTTATAGGTAGAAGGTTTACAAAGGACACTTAACAAGATAAAACAATATACAGGAATTAAAGAAGAATATCAACTGTAAATATTTTAAATGGAAAGGGCATTTGACTCAAAGGATTCAGATGAGGAAAGAAATAAAGGTACAAGTAATAATAATGCAGCAACAAACTCGTAAGCATATAGACATGATATTGCTTCTATGTACCTTTCAAGGTTCAATGTAAATACATCTGAGTGGATATGCGATTCTAGAGCACTCGTAGACATGACTGAGGAGGAGAAAAAGACTGTTTTAAGAAATTTTAATTGAACCTATGTTCATTAGGATATTAAACAGTAAGTTAATTCCTGTGGAAAGCAAATGTGTGATTGAAATACAAGCTCTGGTTAAAGGTCAGTGTATAAATAATGCCTTGTATATTCCAAAACTTCACAACAGCCAAAATATATACTACTTAAAATACAAATTTTAGCAATAGATCTCACAAGAACAGATGCCAGTTTCTTAAAGCAAATGGAAAGGTTTCATTTGTTAAAATAATTTGTGGTGGGTTATGCAATTTCGAATCTAGTCTATAACACAAAGTAATTTGGCCAGCAGGGTGCCACTAAAGTATGGCATGATCACTTAGGACATATTAATTATGCTAATAATATGGTCAAGAAGAGACTTTCTGTTCAAATTCACTTGTTAGTTTGGAAAATTGCATAACAAGAAAATCTAAAAACCCAGGAGCAATAAGTTACTATTACAGTATTTTCTAAAACACAAGTCAGAAGTCTCTATAGTCAGTTCAAGGTTTTTAAAACTCTTATGGAAAATCTGATTGGAAATAGGATCAAAACTTTAGAAAGTGATCAAGGAAAGGGAGAATATCTTAATAGAACGTCTTAAAGTTTTCTGGAGAATACTTTAAGACGTTCCGAAGAAAACTTGATTTAAAACCTGTCAAGATTTTTAGAAGTACAGCATATACATATATTAGAAAGCTGGACTGTACGTCACGACAATTACTCCTTCCGATAAATATTCCTCGAATTACAGAGTTTGAAATTGCAAACTCTGATAATATACAGATCAGGATTTTTATTAGTGTATTTATGTAGCAACCTGTTGGTTTCGTGAACAAAAGGACGCCAGAATGTGTGCAAACTAAACAAAAACTTATAAGGAATCGCCAAGATGTTGGAACCATAAATTTGGCCAAGACCAATGCGTTTTTCTTGATCATTTTGCAAATACTGATATTTATTACTGGCAAATGTTGACGACGGACTAATAGTGTCAAATTCGGAAAGTGCTCGAATGCAATAAAACTGTACCTTATTGTGAAGCTGTTTTGTCGGTTCTTTGATACTGCATCGACCAGATATTGCTTTCTCAATATCAAGGAAATCCACTAGTAATGGTGCGTTTATACTTGCAAATGGTTCTGTTACTTAGTTGTGGTTAAAACATTTTCTCAAAGAACTATTGGAATCAAGGTTTCAACTGTTTATACTTATGTGGACAATTAATTAGCCATCAAACTAACGCAAGCTCAGCAATTTGATAGTAGAACAAAATCCCTTATAATTCCAACTAATAATTAAAAAAAAAAAAGAAAGTTGTATCATTTTTTTCTCTTAATTCTTGAACGCGAATTATATACCACAAGAAAATAATAATAATCTACCTGATCACACAAGTTAACTTTTAATGTAACAAGGTTATTGAGTAATTATTCTTATGCCAAATAAGGTTAAGAAATTTAAAAAAAAAAAGGTCAAAGAGTTTAACTTTAAGGTATTTTACCAAATTACTATAAAATATTTTATCAAATATACCTACTTGTATCTGATGGTCACCATAAAAAGCTCACATTCAACTGACTAAAATATTATAATATACTTGACACACTTTCGGGTGTTTTTGCCGGGAAACTTTAAACAATACGCGTGCTATTACATATTTATTTTACAATTATGTTTACGTTGTAATAATATAAACCATCATGGTAGTTATTACAACAATAAAAAAATAGTCATGTTTAAAAAGAATTCAATGTTTCTCCAACTCAGTATATGGATGTTGTTTGGATCCAATTGTGCAAACACAAGTTGACTAACTAAACAAAATTGGGATGGCTAAACTTATTGCATTTAATCCACGTTACAGAATAATTTTTAATTAAATTAATGAACTCGCGTAGGTTAGGTTCACTGTAACGCCCGTTTTGGAAATCTCATTAATATTCTAAGCCAGTGTAATGAAAACGCCTTATTTCAGGTAGAAAACAGTTTCGATTTAATAATTTGACGAAATAGTCCCTATTCTTTATTAATAAAATTATTATTATAAATGTCTGAATTATTATTCCCCTTTCATATTCGCTGTCATTGGTGTGGTTTTGCAAAATTTTAAGCGTGACCCCCCTCTTATATCGTTTTGGTGACTGCATGACAAATTTAGAAATTTCTCGGTTATATTGTGGGTTAATTCGATATAAAATTGTGATTGGATATATTGGTTTTTATCTATCTGTACAGAATAGAATTTAAATTAATTTAGTTACCATGCAGAAAGGCTCCAATTAGTATTGAAAGATATTATGTAATCAATAAAGAGAACTAATCGGGGTCTCGGTAAGATAAAAAGCATCATATTCAGAAAAGAATTATTTATAATTAGAAAATTCCAATTTCTTTCGCTCCTCCTCCAAAGATGTTAAACCATAATTATTTTAATTAATGAATTCTCTCCTCTTCTGGTTAACAATATGAAATTTACATAAAAAATGGGCACGCAGTGTCGTCGAGTAAATCATATCGCGAAAGATGAAACAACATCAGCAAAGTCCCGTTATGTTATGAGATTTATTCCTATATATGTATACATATAGCACGTTGGACTGTGAAAATGTGATGCGGCAGGATCAGAATAAAATTAGGTTTTCTGCATGTAATTGTACAATTTCCAGATTGAAAAAAAAAGAATTTGATGCTCCATTTCATTCGTACAAAGGAACGTAATAAAATGCTGTTTATTGTATGTAATTGTGTCCGTAAAACACCATTTCCAGATGACCTAGACAGTAAAAATGTTGAGCTCATGCCAGACCCTTATTTAACGACTAATCCTCTTTAAAATCCACCAAATTAATTTCAAATTTCTCCTATTTATTGACCTTTGAGTGGCTTTAATCGTATCTATGCTAATGACAATTTAATTATTTAAAGACCAACGTCGCCATCCCAAGATACTTAATTTATTTGTAAAGTAAAAACGACTTTTATTCAGACCTGACCAAACCGAACAACACCTCGTGACATTTCAACCCGAATCACCACTCTTCCATTACCTTGACATTTAATCCAACCAGAGGAGGCAACCAAGAGCACCACCATAAAACAGTAATACCGCACATCACCCCCGAAACACTTATCAAATACCACCATAGTCACCGTTGTTTTTAAGCCATCAATTTAAACATATTTTAAAAGAAAAACAACCTGTGGTACCAACTACCACTGCAGTGTCTGTTTACTGGTTTTTCGTATGTTAAAACGGCGAGTGAAGGTGCGCGTCCGGTACCGACGTTCGCGGGTTTCTACAAGAATTGAAAGTTACCAACTGCGCTGCACACCATCACGGACGACGACGATGGTGATGGTACCATCAGTGGGTCAAGAGGGCTTGACACGTTCGATGGGTGAGCCCTATTGTGTCTTGAACAAATAGGGATGTTCATAGGGGCAAAAAGAATTAGTTTTACAGGGTCTTCCCATCAGTACCTTACAAGGGCTTCAGACATGGATTCAGTATGGATGAGCCCTATTGTGTCAGTGGGTGGAGGCTTAAATATTAAAGAGTTTTATAGAAATTTTATAGTTGTTTTAATTTCTCTATGCATTTTCTTATATACTTTTGAAGTCTGAATATGGGATTATAGTTCATTGCTAAATTCCTGATACGGCGCCGATTAAAATGGTTAAAAATATTTTCTGTATATTGAATTAGAGAGAGTTTGTTTACCGTGCTGGGCAAAATTCCTTAATGGATCTAACTGCATGAGACCCAAACTTCTATACAAGATTTCAGTGAATATTGACCTAATATAGTTAAATACCACTTTCAAAATTTTATTTTATAGTACCTGAACTATTCGAAATTCTGGCACACCACAAGAATGCCATACTGGAATCAAGTACATTAAATATATACATTAAATTGAAGCAGTATCATCGGCAAATGTGTAGTATAATGCTTGTAATCCCGAGCAAGTCTGACCCTAAGCACATATATACAATGTAAATAAATATGATCATATTAAGTTAAGACTTAAATCCATAAAACCCATTTTTTTAACTTTGCCATTATTAAATCAAAACTGACCACACCAAAGGCCTTTTTCAAATCAACAAATACTACACTACAATTTTTTATCAAGATAAGTGGATATTTTGTTTACAATACTATTAATAGTTAAGCATTTAAGAAAAAAAAAATCTGTACTAGTCGAGAAACTTGAGTGTCACTAAATTAGACCCAACTGCCGCTAATTAAAAATTTTTTTGGGTAAGACACCCTTTAAAAATTGAAAAATGTATTCGTTCAATTCAAAAAAGTTGCACAGTAATTATAGGTGACTTACCACTAATACTTGAGGGGCCTTAATTGTTAGTACATCACATAAGTGTTCTCCAAAGATCTTAATTCAGCTGGAGCAATCAGAGTAAGGTAAGTGTCTCCTTTTTTTATACCTCACAGGGTTAAATAGTTTATACTTCCTTGCCTGAATCGGCCACAGGTGGTATCTTAATAGCACAATTGAAAAATGGATTATTTGCATGGTATTGAGGAAATAATACCTAAAAGCAATTCAAATTGTAAGGCCAGCAATTATTGCTGTCATTAAATTGATTCTTGAATTAAAGGCATTTATTCTATATTTGAATTAATTAAAATAACATTCACCATTTATCGTGTTACCTAAATGTGTTAATAACAAGCAATATTACAATAAATAATTTACCTGCTACATTTTTTTTCATATCAACATAACCTTACTTACAAGCAACCAGTTATAACAAGTTAGCAGTGTTGCCAAGTATGAAAATTCAGAAATCTCAGAGTCCCATTAGGAGTTTACAGGAAAGGGTTTTTTGTTTTTTTCTTTAGCAGGTGGACCTGCCGCTATATACTTAATGCAAAGTAACCCTTTGCTGCAAAACCCTACGGCCTTTTCTTCTACTATAATTGGATAAACAAACAAATATAAAGTATAAATACAGATATTTATTAACAGACGCAGGCAACCATAACCTACAAACGTAATCCTTTGTTGATAATTGATCGTTCTATCTTTAAAAGAAAAAAGAGGCAAATATTTAATTCAACTACGTATTCTACAAATAAAATCAAAAATACACCAACTTTCAATATCGTTGAAACCCTAAAATTTCTTATTTTTGATGAAAAATACGCGGAGTCGGCAACGCAGCACGTTATTCCATTTTGACATCTGAATTAGATATATTAACGTTGCCAAGCTTACCCTATTACTAATAAGAAACATATTTACTTAAAATTACAAAAGATAAACGTAAAAGTAAGCAGCAATAGCACTGTTAGCTTACCTCAACTCACTTTAATTTTACCGCTTATAGATAATCTAATTAAGAAGTCAATACGATTTGTGAAGTTTGGCAACCTCGCGAACCGGACTGACTGACACTGACGTTTAAAAATTTTGAGGTTAAGGTTTTCATGTTTACAAATTTTGACTGAAATTTAATTACCATTTTTTTTTTGTGTATGCCTTCAATTATTCTTGCCTAAAGTGGAAAAACGTCGTTTTAATTTATGCGATTAATTTGTTCATTTTAAGCATGTAAACCCACTTACAAGTCAACTCTTTGTCTTACTAAACTAAGATGGATAGGTGTGTACAATTAGCAATTTACTAGTTGTTTGTATTAAAAAAAAACATACAATATTTCAACAATAGGGAGCCACACCAACCTTCATACAGTGGCGCAGCCTTTTCTGAGCAAGATATTACCAGTGAAAGCAAAGAACTAGCCGACGTACAACAACTGAGCCCCAATACTCTTAAAGTAGCTGCTGCAGAATGTTTGAATAACTGGATAGGATATTTACAAGTAAGTTTTAATTTATTTGATCAACTAATAAATTGGAACAATTTGCAATTAAAAAGATATTTTTAGATGCTAAACACTATGTGTGCAGCCGGTCTTCGCCTCGCCCAATCCCTGTATAATTTATCACAAATGCAAAATGTTCCCATAGCCACCCAGTGTATAAATAGTTGGGAGGATCTTACTAGAGCTACCGCTGTTGCTAGTAGCTCCGTTAAAAATCATATTGCAGCTGCCATGCAAGATATGAGTATTGGTGACACATTTACTGGTAAGTAAATATCTAATTAAGTTCAAGAATCCTTGAAAAGTGACAGGTATAGAGTAAAGTGCTTTTACCATTAAATGTGAAATGATTTATTTCTAAAAAGATTGTCTCACTAATTGTGGGTTTATATAATGTTATGAACAAGTTTTATTATTATACTTTTTAGCATTGTTTATATAAATAATTTGCTTGTTATATTTTCATGATAATCTTCTTGTTTTATTATGCCTTGACTTTTTCAAAAAGTATAATATAATGTTTACATATAAATTACATACATATGTGTAAAAATTCCTCACAGAATCTGATGCCCAAAGGCAACTAGACCATAACCAGCACATTATCACCGAAAACCTTTTAACATTTATCAACCTCCAATACCAGTTTTCCATAGCGAGCTGTGAGAATTTCGGTTCTATGGCCCTATGCCCTTCCTGTCAAACTACCCCCGGGGGAGTACATAATTCTGACTGTAGCATGGCCGCCGTGCAACAGTGTTTCAGTAAACAGGAGACCAGGTCTGTACATATGCCCTGATCCTGCTTTGAGGTTCACATTGGATTTGTTTAGGTCTCAAATGTCTAGTCCCAGAATGGAAGATATACCCAGACAGCACAGTCCTATGGCGGACACAAGGGGCTCCTCTCCATACCAGGAGCAAGCGAGGGGGCCCAGCCCCATCCATAGTTTTTCCGACTTTCATAGGGGACCTGGACCACTGGAAACCCTTAGAGGTTAAACCAGTTCATACACTAATAACTCATATAATTAATATTAAACGCCCTTTTAGGACCTTTTCCTACTCCAGGACAATTACACACTATGAAATTGCCATTTCCAGGCAGGGGGGGCCAAAGATCACCTCTCCATTTCCCGTTGTTTCCTTTAGGGGGGCCCAGGAGGTGGTCTGAGGTCGCCGCCACCGATGTCACTGTTGTCTCAGAAGGTGAATTAAAATGGGCTTGCGATATCTTATTAAAATTTTATATTTATAGGGGGTCAGGGAGAAGTTACTGCAGCACGCAGATGGTCTATGCCCTGGGATACGGCTTGGGTGGGCGGTGAACCCCCCAATAATACTAATAGTAACCAAAACCGTTCTACTGGGGTGCAAGCTAAACTGTCTGTGCCCAGTGGGGGCCCCAGTAGCTCTCAGGAGCGTAGCAGAAGCACCACACCTGGTGGGTTTATATTTTAAATGTTTTTTTTTTTTTTTTTTTTTGGTAAATTACGTTTGTGCGTTTCTTTGTAGAATCTGTGACGTCTCAGCCATCCGCCTCGGCACCCAGTGGGTCTCAGCCGCCGGTTCCGGGGGTGCTGCCGAGCGTCGAGGGTCTCTCGGAGGCGATTCAATTGTTGTCTTGTAGGCCCAGTAGATCCTCGATACCCACGACGTCGATTCCGGGACATTCGTATGTGCCCGTATGGGGGGAGACCCACGAGGATCGGATGCATCGTAGGTTATTCCCGTCGCAAAGGTGAACAACA
This sequence comes from Anthonomus grandis grandis, assembly GCF_022605725.1. Classification (NCBI taxonomy): domain Eukaryota; kingdom Metazoa; phylum Arthropoda; class Insecta; order Coleoptera; family Curculionidae; genus Anthonomus; species Anthonomus grandis. Next base: position 2,570,259 of record NC_065549.1, read on the forward strand.
TGATTTAGTTTTCATATAAATTTAATTTTTCTATAAGGGATTTTTTAACTTACTTTTACTGAGATCTACTTGCTTTTTCTAAGTTGAATCTCGTATTGCTTATGAAATAGCATTCTGGGATTGGTTTAGGTTCTACAATATTTATTTCACAGACTGGCTCTAAGATTCCTGATTAAAATGTTTTTTAGGCAGTCTTGTAAAACAACTTTTATCTTACAACACTTCCATGCTTGTTTTTCCTTGAAAGTGTTTGCTTAGTCTATAGAAAGTATTCCAATTCACATGTCCCCACTCAATCATTCAAGTTAATAATATTTGATTAATGATTTTAAGGAGGACTTTGATGAAAAAGTCTTTTGTTTACTTTGCTAAGAATTATTTATTTGCTAAGAATCATCTTCTCTTGGGTATTAGGTCTTCGAATATGTACAAAGGGTTTAGAAAGGGATTAAAAGTAGTTGCTTATTATGACGTTGCTGAATTCCTTAATGATGCTATGTGAGACAGACTTATAGCATTCTAAAGAATCTCTGTGATATGATTTTAATTTATTTATATATTTATTCTATATGTTTTATTTGTTATTACTTTGTACGTTTGTGCCAGCAAATTTGTTGTGTCTTTATTTGTCCAGTATTTTACGGTTTTTTAATGTAATGTTTTTTCTTTATTACCTTCATTTTATCCATATTTGACAATTTAAAAAAGGTTGGTAGATTTGTAAAAATTTAGCTTATTAGTTCATGGAATATTTTATTTTTGGTACAATAAAGCATATTTTATTCCTATGTAAATTCAACCTAAGTGGTTTTTTCATGAATCAAAGAAATCTTGTTACTATCAAAGGCTTTACAAACATCCAAATATTTTGAAAACTCATGTTTAGATTTTATTAATTTTAGTTTCATATGAAAGCCAATGAGTTTTTGCGCCGAAAAGATGATTACCAGTTTCCTGGTAAATGCAACCGTTCTGGAATTATTGAGTAGTTTTTCCGGGGGTTAAAAAAATCGTGATAATGTCAAATGCTTTACAAGAATCCAAATATTTAGAAAACTGGTTTTTGGATTTTAATGATTTTACTTTCATATGATAGCCGATGAGTTGCTCTAAAAAAATGGTCCTTAAAAGTTTCCTTGTAAATTGAACCGTTTCGGAGTTATTAAGTGGTTTTTTCATGGATTGAAAAAATCTTGATATTGTCTAAGGCTTTACAAAAATTTCAATATTTTAAAAAGACTCATATTTGAATTTTAATGATTTTAGTTTCATATGAAAGTTTATGAGTTTCTCCATCAAAAAGGTCACTACAAGTTTTCTTCTAAATACAACCGTTTTGAAGTTATTGGATAGGTTTTTCCATGCATTGAAAAAACATGATATTGTCAAAGGCTTTACAAAAATCCCAATATTTTGAAAACTCATTTTTGGATTTTAAGGATTTTAGTTTCATGTGAGAGCCAATGAATTTCTTTACCAAAGAGGTCATTACAAGTTTCCTTTTAAATCCTTAAAAAAGTCATGTTTGCATTTTATTGATTTTAGTTTCATATAAAAGCCAACGAGTTTTTTTATACTTTTCACCATTTAAAAAAAATAGGTCATCTTCTGATATCCATATTTTTTGTTTCTCAACTAGTTGGATCAAGCCGAGTATACTGGCGTCTACCTTCATCCTTTCACTATAACCAGCCGCGAACCGCATTGCCGAAGTCAGCGATGCAGCTGAGTTATGGCTTTCAGAGTGCGACTAGTTTTCACCATTTAAAAAAAAAAATTTTTGACTTTGAGGTAAAAAAAAATATAAGATAACTTTTTTGGAAAAAATGAATAGCATTTTCGTAATTTACGGATCGAAATCTATAAGAAAACAAATTTTCAAAAAGATTTCAGATAGTTTTTTTCTTCGAACTTTGAAAATTTTGAGTCAAAAAGTATGAATTTTTTTCAGGGAAAATAATTTTTGTTTTTAAATCTTGAAAATTTGTTTTCTTATAGATTTCGACCCGTACATTACGAAAATGCTATTAATTTTTTTTCAAAAAAATTATCTTATTTTTTTTTTTACCTCAAAGTTTTAAAGTTACAAAAATAGGTCATCTTCTGATAGCCATACTTTTTGTTTCTCAACTAGTTGGATGAAGCCGAGTATACTGGCGTCTACCTTCATCCTTTCACTATAACCAGCCGCAAACCGCATTGCCGAAGTCAGCGATTCAGCTGAGTTATATATCCTTGTAAATATAGCCGTTAAGGAATTATTGAGTACTCTAGCTCAAAAACTGTCAAAGTTTGAACTTAAATTAATTTTCAGAGGTAATTGGCAATCGGTAGACGTACCGCACGCGGGCAACATAAACACCGATCACTTCGACATATTCCCCCAAGGGCTACCGTTAACCTCAAGAAAAAGCAGCTCATCCACGGACTCCTCCTCTTGTATGTCAATCCATAGTAGATCGACTAACAGCGGATCAGAAAGGGGTTCTTCCAGTGAGGCCAGTGGACCAGTAAGTGCGACTTTTCCCGTTTTATATCCAGAGTTTTATCGATGTTTTTAGGAGGCCATAAGACTACATACGAACCTTTATTCAATGTGGAGCGGAAGTGAACATTTGCCTTTCATAAGGCTACCGGAGAGTCAAGAACCTTTGGACGAGAGCGACACAGACGATCCGCCGACAGAGAGGAGTGGGTTCAGTGGTTTTCCGAAACCAACCTAAGAATTGTAAGACTGATGTTCTCTTTTTAAGATCTGAAGGTTATTATTATACAGTAAGATGTTTAACCCTGATAATTAGAGTCCCGATTTAAAAGCGTAAAAAACTTTATAAAGCTCGACAATTTACCTTTATTTCGTTTCACTTCTTTGAAGTTGAGTCTAACTCTCTAGTGGGACTTCTCTAACAAAAACTGAGGTGAAGCCAAAACTATCGGAGATATCGGTATCGTTCAAGAGACATAATTTAAAGGCCACTAGTGTACCTTTATGTTAGTTTTTGTTTCAGTTATCTATTTAAATTAGTTTTTGAGATATTGTCATTTTAAGTTGAGTCTATCGGGACTTCTCAAACAAAAACTGATATGAAGCCAAAACTATCGGAAATATCGTCTTTATTCAAGAGGCATATTTTGAAGACCACTAGTGTACCTTTATTCAAGTTATTGTTTCAATTGTCTATTTAAATTCGTTTTTGAGATATTTTAGCGTGAAGTTGAGTCTAACTTTCTATTGGGATTTCTCCAACCCCCCATGCCCATCTGTGCTTGCATGTATTTACTCACTATACTAGAAAAAAACGTATATAACCAATGTGATAAATAAGAATATTGATGTAGTATTGTATTTGGTGGCGACATTATATTTATGTTTAATTTTATGACAATCATTTGTGTCAAAAAAAAAATGCTTTTTAAGTGCTGAATCTAGTCGTTAGTATTTTTTTTAAGGTTTTACTCTACTTCGCTGGCCGAAGTTTATTTATTAAGTATTTTATATGTCATTATGTAAACCTGCATGTTAAATGAAAAGTAGATTGACTCTACCGTTCATATTTAACTTAATAATGAATAAAATTGATATTGTATTAAGAGACTTTTATTTATCAATTATTCCCTGGTTTTTACCCGAATTCCGATAAGAAACAGATGAACACGACGAACCTTTTGTCACGTCATAGTGACGGTCGAGTGGCGCTAAAAACTGATAATAAATCACACGTTTTTCAGTGACAACCGTGACAATACGCTTGTTTACTTTTAGAATTTACTGGTTAGGATCTATAAAGGTATAGTACGTCCACTATTAACTGACAAAGTTATAGTATTATTGGGTACTTTTTTAGTTTAGGCACTATATTATTCCCAAAACTGTCCGATAATGAATACAAACCTAATAATTGAAATTTGGCGCGTCCTGGACCTTGGCTGATAAAATCGTCTCTAACTCTGTAATTTTTTTTGGTATAAAAAAGGTTTTCAAATTAAATGATTGGGAGAGAATCGTGTTTTTATGGGCTAAAACTCTTTTAAGAATATTTCAGTTTTTCGTGAAAATATTGCTCAGGAAAGTGAAAATTTGCTAAGAAAACTAAGCAAAAAAACCACTTCAACCTAAAGTGCCCTAGCTACCCAAATCTTTAACCTAGAATGATGTTTCTACGCTCAAATTCATCCTCAGGAAGCTCTGCACGTTGAACCGAAAAAATCATGAAAATATTCTTAGTAGCTCCGCAGTTATGACTAAAAATTTATGTTAATGAATAAAAACCCTTATTCTACAATATGAGTTTCAAAAGTTTAAATTGAGTAGACCTTGGACCTTGAATAACAAAACTGGTTCTAAATCTGAGAGTTTTTGAGGGACAAAAAACGTTCTGATATGAAAATATTGGGAAAGAAATACCCTTTCATGGACTGAGACTCTTTTAAAAATATTCCGATTTTTCATGAAAATATGGCCAAGAAAAGTGAAAATTTGCTGAGAAAACCAAGCAAAAAAATCACTTCAGCCAAAAGTGGCCTAACTACCCAAATCGTTAACCCAGTACGACGTTACTATTATTAAAATTTATCCTCAGGAATCCCTATACGTTAACGTGAAAGAATCATGAAAATATTCTTAGTAGCTTCTAAGTTATGACCAAAAATGTGGGATAATAAATAGAAAACTTAATTTGGAAAGAAAATAAATTGAGTGGCCCCTGGACCTTGAAACTGGGTCTAACTCAGGAAATTTTTGAGGTACAAAAAACGTTCTGATATGAAAATATTGGGAAAGAAACACCCTTTCATGGACTGAGACTCTTTTAAAAATATTCCGATTTTTGATGAAAATATGGCCAAGGAAAGTGAAAATTTGCTGAGAAAACCAAGCAAAAAAGTCACTTCAGTCAAAAGTGCCCTAAATACCCAAATCGTTAACCCAGTAACACGTTTCTACACTCAAATTCATTCTCAGGAATCCCTATACGTTAACGTGAAAGAATCATAAGAATATTTTTAATAGCTGATTAGTTATGTCCAAAAATGTGGAATAATAAATAGAAAACTTGATGTGGATAGAAAACAAATTGAGTGGCTCTTGCACCTTGAGTGACAAAATTGGGTTTAACTCAGGAAATTTTTGAGGTACAAAAAACGTTCTGATATCAAAATATTGGGAAAGAAACACCCTTTCATGGACTGAGACTCTTTTAAAAATATTCCGATTTTTCATGGAAATATGGCCGAGAAAAGTGAAAATTTGCTGAGAAAACCAAGCAAAAAAATCACTTCAGTCAAAAGTGCCCTAAATACCCAAATCTTTAACCCAGTATCACGTTTCTACACTCAAATTCATCATCAGAAATCCGTATACGTTAACGTGAAAGAATCATGAGAATATTTTTAATAGCTGGTTAGTTACGTCCAAAAATGTGGGATAATAAATAGAAAACTTGATGTGGATAGAATATAAATTGAGTGGCCCTTGGATCTTGAGTAACAAAACTGGGTTTAACTCAGGAAATTTTTGAGGTACAAAAAACGTTCTGATATGAAAATATTGGGAAAGAAACACCCTTTCATGGACTAAGACTCTTTTAAAAATATTCCGATTTTTCATGGAAATATAGCCGAGAAAATTGAAAATTTGCTGAGAAAACCAAGCAAAAAAATCACTTCAGCCAAAAATGCTCTAAATACCCAAATCGTTAACCCAGTAACACGTTTCTACACTCAAATTCATTCTCAGGAATCCCTATACGTTAACGTGAAAGAATCATAAGAATATTTTTAATAGCTGATTAGTTATGTCCAAAAATGTGGGAAAATAAATAGAAAACTTGATGTAGATAGAAAACAAATTGAGTGGCCCTTGGACCTTGAGTGACAAAACTGGGTTTAACTCAGGAAATTTTTGAGGTACAAAAAACGTTCTGATATGAAAATATTGGGAAAGAAACACGCTTTCATGGACTGAGACTCTTTTAAAAATATTCCGATTTTTCATGAAAATATGGCCAAGAAAAGTGAAAATTTGCTGAGAAAACCAAGCAAAAAAATCACTTTAGTCAAAAGTGCCCTAAATACCCAAATCGTTAACCCAGTATCACGTTTCTACACTTAAATTCATCCTCAGGAATCCCTGTACGTTAACGTGAAAGAATCATGAGAAAATTTTTAATAGCTGATTAGTTATGTCCAAAAATGTGGGAAAATAAATAGAAAACTTGATGTGGATAGAAAACAAATTGAGTGGCCCTTGGACCTTGAGTGACAAAACTGGGTCTAACTCAGGAAATTTTTGAGGTACAAAAAACGTTCTAATATGAAAATATTGGGAAAGAAACACGCTTTCATGGACTGAGACTCTTTTAAAAATATTCCGATTTTTGATGAAAATATGGCCAAGGAAAGTGAAAATTTGCTGAGAAAACCAAGCAAAAAAGTCATTTCAGTCAAAAGTGCCCTAAATACCCAAATCGTTAACCCAGTATCACGTTTCTACACTCAAATTCATCCTCAGCAATCCCTATACGTTAACGTGAAAGAATCATGAAAATATTCTTAGTAGCTTCTAAGTTATGACCAAAAATGTGGGATAATAAATAGAAAACTTAATTTGGAAAGAAAATAAATTGAGTGGCCCCTGGACCTTGAAACTGGGTCTAACTCAGGAAATTTTTGAGATACAAAAAACGTTCTGATATGAAAATATTGAGAAAGAAACACCCTTTCATGGACTGAGACTCTTTTAAAAATATTCCGATTTTTCATGAAAATATGGCCACGAAAAATGAAAATTTGCTGAGAAAACCAAGCAAAAAAATCACTTCAGCCAAAAGTGCTCTAAATACCCAAATCGTTAACCCAGTATCACGTTTCTACACTCAAATGTATCCTCAGGAATCCCTATACGTTGACGTGAAAGAATCATGAAAATATTCTTCATAGTTCCTCAGTTATAACCAAAAATGTGGGATAATAAATAGAAAACTTGATGCTCCAATACGGGTTTCAAACAAAGATAAATTATTTGCAAAAAAGTGAGCTTTCATGCACTAAAACTCTTGTAAGAATATTCCAGTTTTTCATGAAAATATTCCCAAGAAAAGTGAAAAGGACTAAAGAAGAAACACGTTAACCAATAGTGTCGTAACTACCCAAATCTTTAACCTAGAATGACGTTTCCACACTCAAATTTATCCTAAGGAATCCTTGTACAGTTAAGGGTATTTTAGATTGTAATTTTTAATGGCTTTATTGTACTCAATGGAGGAAGTTCAATTAGAGTTGACGCATTAATTCCGTACTTCAATGTTTTTGGAAAGACTATACCGCCTACTCACGAGAGGAAGTGACTAATTAGGCCCTTTTTTCTAGAAAAGCAATATCAAGATAATAATACGGTGAAGAGAATTGAATGAAGTCATTCTCGAACGTTGAAAAGATCGGCACTTCATTTTTCGGCCTTTTATCTTCTCGGGTGCAGGTAGAGACGATGTTGGCCCATTACAGGTAAAACAAAGGTCGAGATTTTTGGTATTTTAATGCTCGACAGGACAGTAGTAAATTTATATGTATCGAGGGAGGCGGGGGGGAGTAGTGTTTCTCAAAAGTGCTACCCTCCATTTGTTGCATAAAAGAAAATTAACTTGGCAACTCGGTAATGAAGGTGACAGTCTAAATAAAATGACAGTTCACATGTCAACCTTTGTAAGTTTGTAGCCTCAAATGGCTAAGTATGAATATCTGAGTCAAATGACAGGTTATATGTCAAAATTTGACAGTTAGACTTATAAATATATGAGCCCAGTCATATTAGTCGAGGAGGTTTGGAAAAATACTTCATTTTACCATCTTTAGTCACGGTACACCTAGATTATAAAATAGTGCAAAACGCAAATGTCAAACGTCAGTTTCTTTCCAAATGTCATATGTCAATCTTTGGGCTGACATATTCATGCATGACCTACTAGAGTAACATTTAAATATGTCCCAAGCATTACAAATGACCAAAATTTACGTATAAGTTGTAGTTGTACTTAAAATGTTATTTATATAAGAAAGTTTCGTTAAATGTTATTTTAATATTCGTTTAATATTATTATACTAAATTTTTTATGGGTTAAAATATTAAATTTGGCACCTCTGTAAAAAGGCGTTAAAAAATAAATAGACATTAAAAAACGTACTACTATGATGTAATGACAGCTCTAAACACTGACAGCTCTAAAAATTGGATCTTTCTTAGAAAAAAAAATTAGTTTGGCAACTATGTATGTATGTACAATCACGTGTATTACAGGCGTTGCCGTTTGCATCAAAAAGTATCAGGATCTTTGATTTTTGTATGTAATCGGATCTTCTTTCTAACCCTAGATAAACAACATTTCTAGAGAATATTCTTGTGAATATTATTGTTTTTATTTCGTAAGAATATTCCAACTACTTCTCGAGATTTTGGTCTTTAAAGTTCGCGCATATTTTCAGACTAGGTCCTTTGACAGTACAACTTAAAAAGTCAAATAATTCGAAAATTATTGGTTGTACTGCTTTGACCCCTTAATAGCATTTATAGAGAATATTCTTGTGAATATCACAATTGTTATTTTATGGAAATAGTAAGAATATTTTCATAAAATTTATTATTTATTTAAATTTATTAAATTTATTTAAATTTAAAATTTATTAAAATTGATTTATTAAGTTTCGAGATTTTGGGCCTTAAAGTCAGTGTTGACCTGCAGGTCAGAACTTTAGACACTACTACTGAAAATGGGAAATAACTCTGTACGTATTTATTAAACTACTCTAAAGCTTATGCAATATTTATACAGAATATTCTACTAAATATCATCCTTTTTAATTCATGAGAATATTCTCACTAACTTTCAATATTTTGGGCCTTAAATTCAGTGGTTACCTTCAGGTCAGAATTTTAGACACTGCTACTGAAAATGGCAAATAACTCTGTACGTATTCATTAAACTGCTTTAAGGCTCTAACAATATTTATACAGAATACTCTACCGAATATCATCTTTTTTATTTCATGAGAATATTCTCACTAACTTTCGATATTTTGGGCTTTAAAGTCAGTGGTTACCTTCAGGTCAGTTCCTTAGACGACACTACTGAAAAATTACAAAAATTTAAAATTCTTCATTGGATTATGAATGTTCTTGTTTTTATTTGACAAGAATATTCCATTTAGAAAGAAACTCAAGAAAAACGATTTTCTGAATGCAATGACAGCTCATATGTCAAATTTTGACATTTACATCTTGAAATATTTAACTATTATACAATGGTGTGCCATGACTACAGTTGGCCAATTCAATTTTTAACCAAAAAATAACTGGGCTAGCACAGCCGTAGTAGACTTGACAGACAGTCCATACCTGTCATAAGTCAACATTGTATTTAAAATGTCATTTATATAAAAGTTGACATTCCGAACACATTGACACTTCATATACGTCAAATTTTGACGTTTATTAAATAAATATTTGAATAATATAAAAATTTATTATATTTATTCTGTATTATTATCGAAATAATATATTATTTTACATTATTCAAAGGATGCCTTGACTAGTCTTAATATAATGCATGATGGCCTACTGCATTAATATTTAAATGAGGTACTTGGTACACTAGGTACTCGTACTACCTAGGAACTTAGTACAAGATATTTAAGTATGTGAATATTAATTAAACCAAACCAACACTATAATAAGTGACCACGTTCATTACCGTCGTGTACCCAGAACTACTTTGGTGGTCGCCAATGGGTCTCACAGTGCGCATTCCTGACATTTTTTTAACGACCGCTCGGTACCATTTCGGTGGTACCCAATTGGACAGTGGCGTGCCTTTATTATCGTGACCAATTTTAATCTATAAAAAAGGGGGTAGGTCTCTACAATAAAATCAATCTTAATCATATATAGAAATTTCACCGCGAGTACCACGTGACAAACGAGAATACCTATCAACAACACACGGCGTCGTATCCTTCACCGGGCAGGTAGTACCGCGTCGCACCAGCTCCAATGAGTCTGTTCAGGTATGCCCGCATATTTAATTATTATTATACACTTTTAGTTCTTGTGTGTTTGTGTGAAAGGAAACGACAGGGTAGAACTAGGGATTTTTTTACAATTATTCACAAATGTCAAATTTTATTGACAAGATGGCGCTCATACGCCATTTTGGACGTATCGTTGTTTTCTGCGGTCAACATCAGAACTTTTATTAGTGACGTCATGAACTTACATGAGTCAAATGTCAGCAGAAGTTCTCGAAGGCGGTTTTAACAATCATTGTACTTGGCAATGTGTAAAAGGAAGGGAGAAATATATTATACAAAAAGCAATGACCGTATATGGTCAAGGTATATTTATTAAACTGTAGAATATACGTACATCATATACGATTCTGTTTACAAATAAAAAATTAGTTTTTCATAAATTTTTTTTTTCTTAAAATTTTGTACGAATTTTGAAAAACGCTGAAATAGGTGTCTAATGAAGTTGTCCAAAGAATATGTGTAAAAATTTTCAAATTATTTCAACCCCGGGTAACTTCAAAAATATATTCAGAACTTCATACTATGTTCCATGACGCGACTATCGTTTAGCACGAAGAAAACTTATTGCAGATTTGATTTAATACAGTTTAGCTCTCAAATATAACACTGACGTCAGTCAACGTTTACATAATATTTCCACACAGGACGTCACATTAATTGACAGTTGTTCTTGCGGTTGTTTTTCAATATTAAGCAACGTTGTCAAGTTTCAAATCAATCAGCGAAAACAGGATAATTCTATTCCCGCTACGGTCCTGTAGAAGCGAAATACGGTAAAGCAGCAGAGGAACTCGGAGCACAAAGTCAAGTCGTTGCTGGTGGTGGGTCGTCGCCGTGTATAACCCAACCTGAAGCACTTTACATCGCCGAGAAGTCGGGGGAACCTGCTTTCAGAAAACACTCAGTCTAGCATTCTCTCCGTAGCCTTGTCTACTTAGTGTAACTCTGAAAATCGCGAGATACGGAACGCGCGTTCGCCGTTTTACGTTTTGTTCTTTCATTTTTTCCGTTTTAAGTGGAACTTCCTAAGGTACCACCTTCCACATACCCTTCCCTCAACCGGAATATCAAACTCGTATCACGAAATCAAAGTGAAACGGTGTGTATATTATATCACCAACGAAGGAGGTGTTTCTTGATTTGATTAGCGCTTCTTGATAGCATTTAGGAGTGTATGTAAATAAAGTGACAGCGGCAGACCAGGTATGGATGTGTGAGATTTTAATGTGCGTGCATGCAAGGAATTACTGATTAAACGGCATTCATAATTGCTATATATAAAGTGTGAGAATAGTGCCGAGAGATGATCGTAATTAGATTAATTGAAGGTTTTATAATGGGGTCCCCACGCGTTAATTTCGTTCATCCTCTATATGTGGGTTTTTTAGGGAAGTACTTTTACGTGGCTCTAAAATATCGTAATGGCGATGGAAAAGTCCCAAAACAATTGAATGTTTACATTAATTATCATGTTTTGTCTTTTCTTTTCCAGCTCTCATATATATCCAATGCTTAAAAAATAAGGGATTTCTTTACATCACAAGCATAAGATGGACATATTTGATTGAGACACTCTGTGTATTCTAATAGTGTTTAGTGACCACCCTCTATGTATCAAATATTTTTAAAAAACACAACATTCAATTGTTTTCCTTAACGTCGCACCCTTTTCCATGACCATCTTTATATACCGCGGCCCTACTTGATCTAATTTTTTTATTATCAAGATGGCGCCTGTCCGCCATTTTTAATATATCAACCGGCAAAAATATTTTTTTAATAAATAATGAACAATACCAGAAATAAACGATTAAAACGATACTAAGGCCGCCATTTTGTTTTTTATCCGTCAAAGTGGTACCTTCCAAATGACGGCTCGTAAAAAGCTTCTCCTGGTCTTTACCGCCATTTTGAAAATTGAGCCACGCCCTTTTTATGCGTAGATATAATATAAAAAAAAATTATCTGTAAACTAGAAAATTGAGTAGTATTTTTAACATATCACGGTCATGTTGAACATCAACATATGTCCCCGTGATTTCGCAATATATACGCCCATCCTTGTTCCCCACATTTGAAAACATATTAATTAAGTCACATACTAGCACTTGGAAGTCTCGATACATCCGAATTCGACTCGCGATTTTCTTTTAATTAATATCTTGTGTCTTGATATGTTAAAAAACCTAATTCTGCTCTTATACATGAAAATCTACCCAGTGAAGCAGAAAACAACGAAAATGCCATTAAAATTAATTTTATTAAAAAAAAATAAATAATAATTTTTTGGAACAGTCACAGATCAACAAATGTTCCCGTGATATGACAACATAATATATGCCCATCCTTGTCCTACACATGAAAAAAAAGATACAAATTAAATCGCATAGTGACCTTTGCAAGTGTCAATACCTCCGACTTCTGCTCCTAATAATTTCTTTTAATTAATTAATACTTTGTGTCTTAATAATAAATAATAAGACATAAATGTCCTTAAAATAAATAAAACGTATGTTTTGAACAACCACAGATCAACAAATCTCCCCTTGATTTGACAGCATACATATATGCTCATCCCTGTCCAATACATTGGATTAAAAACTAAGTTGCATAGTGACCCTTGGAAATTTCGATAGGTACGTCCAAATTCGACTTAAGTCAATAATATTTAATTTCTGGTAAAAATTAACGGTTGTCATATAAAAAAACTTTATTTCAGTTTTAATACTAAAGATTAATACAGCATAATAATTAAAATAGGACAAAATCCAGTTTTTAAAAAATAAACAATATTTTCGAACAACCACAGATCAACAAATGTCCCTGTGATTCCACAACGTATATGCCTATCCTTATTCCACGCATTAAAAAAGATGCAAAATAAAGTTGCATAATGACATTTGGAGGTGTGGATACCTCTGAATTGTACTGTTTATATTCTACTTAAATTATTAAATATCGAGTGTCTTAATGTGTTAAAAAACCTAATTTCTATTTTTATACAATGAAAATACACAGTGACACAAGAAACAACATATAGTTATATTCCATTAAAATTAATTTTATTTAATAAATGAACAATAATTTTTTGGAACAGTCACAGATCAACAAATCTCCTTGTGATTTGACAACATAATATATGCCCATCCTTGTCCTACACATTAAAAAAAAGATACAAATTAAATCGCATAGTGGCCTTTGCAAGTTTCAATACCTCCGACTTCTGCTCCTAATAATTTCTTTTAATTAATTAATACTTTGTGTCTTAATAATCAATAATAAGACATAAATGCCCTTAAAATAAATAAAACGTATGTTTTGAACAACCACAGATCAACAAATGTCCCCGTGATTTGACAGCATACATATATGCTCATCCCTGTCCAATACATTGGATTAAATACTAAGTTGCATAGTGACCCTTGGAAATGTCGATAGGTACGTCCAAATTCGACTTAAGTCAATAATTTTTAATTTCTGGTAAAAATTAACGGGTGTCATATAAAAAAAACATTATTTCAGTTTTAATACTAAAGATTTATACAGCATAATAGTTAAAATAGGACAAAATCCAGTTAATTAAACATAAACAATGTTTTCGAACAACCACAGATCAACAAATGTCCCTGTGATTCCACAACATATATGCCTATCCTTATTCCACGCATTAAAAAAGATACAAAATAAAGTTGCATAGTGGCCTTTGGAGGTGTTGATACCTCCGAATTGTACTCTTAATATTCTACTTAAATTATTAAATATCGATTGTCTTAATGTGTTAAAAAACCTAATTTCTATTTTTATACAATGAAAATACACAGTGACACAAGAAACAACATATATAAAAATTCCATTAAAATTAATTTTATTAAAAAAAATGAACAATTTTTTGGAACAGTCACAGATCAACAAATGTCCCCGTGATTTGACAGCATACATATATGCTCATCCCTGTCCAATACATTGGATTAAAAACTAAGTTGCATAGTGACCCTTGGAAATTTCGATAGGTACGTCCAAATTCGACTTAAGTCAATAATATTCAATTTCTGGTAAAAATTAACGGTTGTCATATAAAAAAACTTTATTTCAGTTTTAATACTAAAGATTAATACAGCATAATAATTAAAATAGGATAAATCCAGTTAATTAAACATGAACAATATTTTCGAACAACCACAGATCAACAAATGGCCCCGTGATTCCACAACCTATAAAACCTTATTCCACGCATTAAAAAAGATACAAAACAAAGTTGCATAGTGACATTTGGAGGTGTTGATACCTCCGAATTGTACTCTTAATATTCTACTTAAATTATTAAATATCGAGTGTCTTAATGTGTTAAAAAACCTAATTTATACTTTTATACAATGAAAATTTACACAGTGACATAAAAAACAACATAAATGCCATTAAAATTAATTTTATTTAAAAAATAAACAATTTTTTGGAACAGTCACAGATCAACAAATGTCCCCGTGATTTGACAACATAATATATGCCAATCGTTGTCCTACACATTAAAAAAAAAGAAACAAATTAAGTCGCATAGTGGCCTTTGAAAGTGTCAATACCTCCGAATTCTGCTCGTAATAATTTCTTTTAATTAATTAATACTTTGTGTCTTAATAATAAATACCTAATAAGACATAAATGCCCTTAAAATAAATAAAACGTACGTTTTGAAGAACCACAGATCAACAAATGTCCCCGTGATTTGACAGCATACATATATGCTCATCCCTGTCCAATACATTGGATTAAAAACTAAGTTGCATAGTGACCCTTGGAAATTTCGATAGGTACGTCCAAATTCGACTTAAGTCAATAATATTTAATTTCTGGTAAAAATTAACGGGTGTCATATAAAAAAAACAATATTTCAGTTTTAATACTAAAGATTAATACAGCATAATAATTAAAATAGGACAAAATCCAGTTTTTAAAAAATAAACAATATTTTCGAACAACCACAGATCAACAAATGTCCCCGTGATTCCACAACGTATATGCCTATCCTTATTCCACGCATTAAAAAAGATGCAAAATAAAGTTGCATAGTGACATTTGGGGGTGTGGATACCTCCGAATTGTACTGTTAATATTCTACCTAAATTATTAAATATCGAGTGTCTTAATGTGTTAAAAAACCTAATTTCTATTTTTATACAATGAAAATAAACAGTGACATAAGAAACAACATATAGTTATATTCCATTAAAATTAATTTTATTTAATAAATGAACAATAATTTTTTGGAACAGTCACAGATCAACAAATCTCCTCGTGATTTGACAACATAATATATGCCCATCCTTGTCCTACACATTAAAAAAAAGATACAAATTAAATCGCATAGTGGCCTTTGCAAGTGTCAATACCTCCGACTTCTGCTCCTAATAATTTCTTTTAATTAATTAATACTTTGTGTCTTAATAATAAATAATAAGACATAAATGTCCTTAAAATAAATAAAACGTATGTTTTGAACAACCACAGATCAACAAATCTCCCCTTGATTTGACAGCATACATATATGCTCATCCCTGTCCAATACATTGGATTAAAAACTAAGTTGCATAGTGACCCTTGGAAATTTCGATAGGTACGTCCAAATTCGACTTAAGTCAATAATATTTAATTTCTGGTAAAAATTAACGGTTGTCATATAAAAAAACTTTATTTCAGTTTTAATACTAAAGATTAATACAGCATAATAATTAAAATAGGACAAAATCCAGTTTTTAAAAAATAAACAATATTTTCGAACAACCACAGATCAACAAATGTCCCTGTGATTCCACAACGTATATGCCTATCCTTATTCCACGCATTAAAAAAGATGCAAAATAAAGTTGCATAATGACATTTGGAGGTGTGGATACCTCTGAATTGTACTGTTTATACTCTACTTAAATTATTAAATATCGAGTGTCTTAATGTGTTAAAAAACCTAATTTCTATTTTTATACAATGAAAATACACAGTGACACAAGAAACAACATATAGTTATATTCCATTAAAATTAATTTTATTTAATAAATGAACAATAATTTTTTGGAACAGTCACAGATCAACAAATCTCCTTGTGATTTGACAACATAATATATGCCCATCCTTGTCCTACACATTAAAAAAAAGATACAAATTAAATCGCATAGTGGCCTTTGCAAGTTTCAATACCTCCGACTTCTGCTCCTAATAATTTCTTTTAATTAATTAAAACTTTGTGTCTTAATAATCAATAATAAGACATAAATGCCCTTAAAATAAATAAAACGTATGTTTTGAACAACCACAGATCAACAAATGTCCCCGTGATTTGACAGCATACATATATGCTCATCCCTGTCCAATACATTGGATTAAATACTAAGTTGCATAGTGACCCTTGGAAATTTCGATAGGTACCTCCAAATTCGACTTAAGTCAATAATATTTAATTTCTGGTAAAAATTAACGGGTGTCATATAAAAAAAACATTATTTCAGTTTTAATACTAAAGATTAATACAGCATAATAATTAAAATAGGATAAATCCAGTTAATTAAACATGAACAATATTTTCGAACAACCACAGATCAACAAATGGCCCCGTGATTCCACAACCTATAAAACCTTATTCCACGCATTAAAAAAGATACAAAACAAAGTTGCATAGTGACATTTGGAGGTGTTGATACCTCCGAATTGTACTCTTAATATTCTACTTAAATTATTAAATATCGAGTGTCTTAATGTGTTAAAAAACCTAATTTATACTTTTATACAATGAAAATTTACACAGTGACATAAAAAACAACATAAATGCCATTAAAATTAATTTTATTTAAAAAATAAACAATTTTTTGGAACAGTCACAGATCAACAAATGTCCCCGTGATTTGACAACATAATATATGCCAATCGTTGTCCTACACATTAAAAAAAAAGAAACAAATTAAGTCGCATAGTGGCCTTTGAAAGTGTCAATACCTCCGAATTCTGCTCGTAATAATTTCTTTTAATTAATTAATACTTTGTGTCTTAATAATAAATACCTAATAAGACATAAATGCCCTTAAAATAAATAAAACGTACGTTTTGAAGAACCACAGATCAACAAATGTCCCCGTGATTTGACAGCATACATATATGCTCATCCCTGTCCAATACATTGGATTAAAAACTAAGTTGCATAGTGACCCTTGGAAATTTCGATAGGTACGTCCAAATTCGACTTAAGTCAATAATATTTAATTTCTGGTAAAAATTAACGGGTGTCATATAAAAAAAACAATATTTCAGTTTTAATACTAAAGATTAATACAGCATAATAATTAAAATAGGACAAAATCCAGTTTTTAAAAAATAAACAATATTTTCGAACAACCACAGATCAACAAATGTCCCCGTGATTCCACAACGTATATGCCTATCCTTATTCCACGCATTAAAAAAGATGCAAAATAAAGTTGCATAGTGACATTTGGGGGTGTGGATACCTCCGAATTGTACTGTTAATATTCTACCTAAATTATTAAATATCGAGTGTCTTAATGTGTTAAAAAACCTAATTTCTATTTTTATACAATGAAAATAAACAGTGACATAAGAAACAACATATAGTTATATTCCATTAAAATTAATTTTATTTAATAAATGAACAATAATTTTTTGGAACAGTCACAGATCAACAAATCTCCTCGTGATTTGACAACATAATATATGCCCATCCTTGTCCTACACATTAAAAAAAAGATACAAATTCAATCGCATAGTGACCTTTGCAAATGTCAATACCTCCGACTTCTGCTCCGAATAATTTCTTTTAATTAATTAATACTTTGTGTCTTAATAATAAATAATAAGACATAAATGCCCTTAAAATAAATAAAACGTATGTTTTGAACAACCACAGATCAACAAATGTCCCCGTGATTTGACAGCATACATATATGCTCATCCCTGTCCAATACATTGGATTAAAAACTAAGTTGCATAGTGACCCTTGGAAATTTCGATAGGTACGTCCAAATTTGACTTAAGTCAATAATATTTAATTTCTGGTAAAAATTAGCGGGTGTCATATAAAAAAAAACATTATTTCAGTTTTAATACTAAAAATTACTACAGCATAATAATTAAAATAGGACAAAATCCGGTTATTAAAAAATAAACAATATTTTCGAACAACCACAGATCAACAAATGTCCCCGTGATTCCACAACGTATATGCCTATCCTTATTCCACGCATTAAAAAAGATGCAAAATAAAGTTGCATAATGACATTTGGAGGTGTTGATACCTCCGAATTGTACTGTTAATATTCTACCTAAATTATTAAATATCGAGTGTCTTAATGTGTTAAAAAACCTAATTTATACTTTTATACATGAATATTTACACAGTGACATAAAAAACAACATAAATGCCATTAAAATTAATTTTATTTAAAAAATAAAAAATGTTTTTGAATGACCACAGATCAACAAATGTCCCCGTGATTCCACAACATATATGCCTATCCTTATTCCACGCATTAAAAAAGATACAAAATAAAGTTGCATAGGGGCCTTTGGAGGTGTGGATACCTCCGAATTGTACTCTTAATATTCTACTTAAATTATTAAATATCGAGTGTCTTAATGTGTTAAAAAACCTAATTTATACTTTTATACGTGAATATTTACACAGTGACATAAAAAACAACATAAATTCGATTAAAATTAAATTTATTTAAAAAATAAAGAATATTCTTGAACAACCGCAGATCAACAAATGTCCCCGATTCTTTACAGTATTTATACCCATCTCTTTTTCACACATTGAAAATACAAACCTTGTTGCATAGTGAGTGACCCTTGAAAGTTTAGATACATCCAAATTCGGCTACATTCATAGGTAAAAAATACGGGGTTGCATGAAATGAAAACA
The DNA here is from genome assembly GCF_022605725.1 of Anthonomus grandis grandis. Taxonomy (NCBI): domain Eukaryota; kingdom Metazoa; phylum Arthropoda; class Insecta; order Coleoptera; family Curculionidae; genus Anthonomus; species Anthonomus grandis. The sequence goes on from NC_065549.1 coordinate 2,589,256, forward strand.
TTATTTCGGATTTATTCCTAAAGATTAATACACTGGCGCAAGAAAATTACATAAATCCCATTAAGATTAGTTTTATTTAAAAAAAATATTGAACAATCACAGATCAACAAACGTCCTCGTGATTCGAGACCGTATAGGGCCATCCTTGTCCCACACATTGGAAGACATGCAAACTGACAATGACAAGTCGCTTATTGCTTGCCCTTGGAAGTTCCGACACGTCCGAATTCGACTCGAATAATTAATAATGACGCAGTTAAATAATCAATAAAAGAATTTCCTTAAAAACTGACAAAATTTCTTAGTCAAGCGATGCTATAGGCTTCAAAGTTTCCGACCAATTAGGCGGAAAATTTGAATTCATTTAATTGCAGTTTTAAAATATTCGTCTTTGAATTAATGTAAACATACAAATTTCGATGTAACAGGATCAATCAATAAACAACATTGGGTTTCCCACTAATACCGATTATTTTCAAATTAAGTTTGTTATTGAGAGGGAATCATTTAAAATATATTAAATCTGACTGCAGTTTACAATGTCGACTTCTGGAATTTCAATTAAAAAACGGAGGGTTAGATCGGGCGAGTAATCCGTAGTGGACGCCAAATTCCCACGTTTAAATACGGTTTTAATATTAAACATTTTGCACGAGTTTAACCAAAAAAAAACAAAAATGCGCAGTTCCATTAAGAACGTTTATTAATGGGAAAATAAAAAGCAAATAAACTTCGGGTATTATAAGTACGAAAACTATTTTTATACCCGAATCATTTCATGCAACTGGGAAAGTATGTACATCAGTCCAACGTCGAACCTTTCGGATAACATTTGGGGAATCGGTAAACAATTGCATGTGACGCAAAAAAAAACGCGTGGGAATTTTTCTTTTAATATATTTGTTTATTTGTTCAGGTTGAAAATGTTACCCAGGACCCTCTTTCTTCTTCTCCTGTCCGTCTACTTCGCGGGACACTTACCATCGGCGCTTACCTGCAACGAAGCCGTATGCGGCAGCGTGGTAAGCAAATGTCTGCTCACCAAATCGTGTAATTGCGACTTTAATTTTGGCAATTGCACTTGCTGCAAGGAGTGTCTTAATTGCCTGGGCTACTTTTATGATGAGTGTTGCAGTTGTGTTGGTAAGTAAAATTGAAACAAAATGGTGGATTCAGAGGGGGCAGGTACCAGGATATTTTGGAAATTATTTGAGATACCTTTTTGAGGTTTTCACTCAAAGTTAAGGCGATTCTTTACGAATAATTTCTTATATCAAGGATTTTTGTAGTTCGAGAACTTTCTTAGTTAGAGTCAGATTTGGCATGCCACAAGCAGAATTGGGAAATGTGATTTTTAGAAAGAATTACTTCTACCTATAATAACTCAAAAACTATTTAAGGAATTTTTATCAGGTTTCCACTCAAAAATAACACGTTTCCTAGTAAAGGATTTCATGTATGAAGAATTGTTGTGAGTTATACTCTGATTTATGAAAGATGGACACAAACGAGGCCAAAAATTGATTTTTTTGAGAATTAAATCTATACATATTGAGACACTATTGAGTGATTTTTAGGGAATGTTTAATTTTTATTCCGGAAGAGCCTAGAGCGATTCCTGAAGACAAATCTGGTATACGAAACGTTGTTTTAAGTTCCAAAATTAATGAACTACAGCACTTTTCGTTCAGTCATGTTTAATGGCATTTTTTTTACAGAAATTCAACTTCTATACACGATAACTCAAAAACTAGTTGAGTGATTTTTATGAGGCTTCTACTCAAAAATGACGGGTTTCCTAATAAAGAATTTTATGTACGAAGAATTGTTGTGAGTTAAGAACTTTCTGAGTTATACTCAGATTTGTGAGGGTTGGATCCAAACGAGACCAAAATTGTATTTTACAGACTTTAATCTAAGATATTACGACTCTATTGCGAGTCATTTTAATTATTTTTTAAGGAATTTTTACTGGAAAATCCAACGGGGTTCCTGAGGATGAATTCCAAATAAAAATGCTTAAGTGCCAAAATTATTGAGCTACACCACTTTTGCTCAAGACATGTTTGAAGGCAATTTTTTTCACAGAAATTCAACTTCTATTCGCTATAACTCAAAAACTATTTCAGTTATTTTTATGAGGTTTTCACTTAAAAATAACACGTTTCCTAATAAAGAATTTCACGTATGAAGTATTATTTCAAGTTCAGGACTTTCTGAGTTATAGTCTGATTTATGAAGGATGTACCCAGACGAGGCTAAAATTGGCTTTTTGAGAATTAAATCTATATTAAGACACTTTTGATTGACACTCACTCAATAATTTTTTAAGAAATTTTCGATTTTTTTTCAGGAGAGTTTAACGAGATTCCTGAGGATGAATTGCCTTTACGAAACTTTGCTTTAAGTAAATAAATTAATGAGCTATCGCACTTTTGCTACGACTATACTACTAGGGAATTTTTTTATAAACAAATTCAATTTCTTCTCACGATAACTCAGAAACTGTTTGAGGGATTTTTATAAGGTTTTCAATCAGAAATAACACGTTTTCTAATAAAGGATTTCATGTATGAAGAATTGTTGTGAGTTAAGAACTTTCTAAGTTATACTCTGATTTATGAAAGATGGACACAAACGAGGCCAAAAATTGATTTTTTTGAGAATTAAATCTATACATATTGAGACACTATTGAGTGATTTTTAGGGAATGTTTAATTTTTTATTCCGGAAGAGCCTAGAGCGATTCCTGAGACAAATCTGGTATACGAAACGTTGTTTTAAGTTCCAAAATTAATGAACTACAGCACTTTTCGTTCAGCCATGTTTAATGACATTTTTTTTACAGAAATTCAACTTCTATACACGATAACTCAAAAAGTACTTGAGTGATTTTTATGAGGCTTCCATTCAAAAATGACGGGTTTCCTAATAAAGAATTTCATGTACGAAGAATTGTTGTGAGTTAAGAACTTTCTGAGTTATACTCAGATTTGTAAGGGTTGGATCCAAACAAGACCAAAATTGTATTTTACAGACTTAAATCTAAGATATTGCGACTCTATTGCGAGTCATTTTAATTATTTTTTAAGAAATTTTTACTGGAGAATCCAACGGGGTTCCTGAGGATGAATTCCAAATAAAAATGCTGTTTTAAGTGCCAAAATTATTAAGCTACACCACTTTTGCTCAAGGCATGTTTGAAGGCAATTTTTTTCACAGAAATTCAACTTCTATTCGCTATAACTCAAAAACTATTTCAGTTATTTTTATGAGGTTGTCACTCAAAAATAACACGTTTCCTAATAAAGAATTTCACGTGTGAAGTATTATTTCAAGTTCAGAACTTTCTGAGTTATAGTCTGATTTATGAAGGATGTACCCAGACGAGGCTAAAATTGGCTTTTTGAAAATTAAATCTATATTAAGACACTTTTGATTGACCCTCACTCAATAATTTTTTAAGAAATTTTCAATTTTTTTTCAGGAGAGCCCAATGGGATTCCTGACGATGAATTGCCTTTACGAAACTTTGCTTTAAGTAAATAAATTAATGAGCTACCGCACTTTTGCTTCGACTATACTACTAGGGAATTTTTTTCTAAACAAATTCAATTTCTTCTCACGATAACTCAGAAACTGTTTGAGGGATTTTTATGAGGTTTTTACTCAGAAAAAACATGATTCCCAATAAAGAATTTCATATATAAAGAATTATAGTTGCTTAAGAACTTTTTGAATTAGACTTAGATTTCTAAGGGATGGACCCGAACTAAGATCTATAGATCTATAGATAATTGGATTTTTGAAAATTAAATGTAATATGCTTCAAACTGAGACACGCTATTGTGGCATACTCAGACATTTTTAATTTTTTGTTCTGGTAGAGTTTATAAGGATTCCTGAGGGTGGATCTTAAATACGAAACGTTCTTTTAAGTTCCAAAATGAATGAACTACAGCACTTTTCGTTCAGCCATGTTTAATGAAATTTTTTTACAGAAATTCAACTTTTATTCACTATAACTCAAAAACTATTTAAGTTATTCTTATGATACTTTCACTCAAAAATAATGGGTTTTCTAATAAGGAATTTTATGCATGAAAAATTGTTGTGAGTTAAGAACTTTCTGAGTTATACTCAGATTTGTAAGGGTTGGATCCAAACGAGACCAAAATTGTATTTTACAGACTTTAATCTAAGATATTGCGACTCTATTGCGAGTCATTTTAATTATTTTTTAAGGAATTTTTACTGGAGAATCCAACGGGGTTCCTGAAGATGAATTCCAAATAAAAATGCTGCTTTAAGTGCCGAAATTATTGAGCTACACCACTTTTGCTCCAGACATGTTTGAAGGCATTTTTTTTCACAGTAATTCAACTTCTATTCGCTATAACTCAAAAACTATTTCAGTTATTTTTATGAGGTTTTCACTCAAAAATAACACGTTTCCTAGTAAAGAATTTTATGTATGAAGTGTTATTTCAAGTTCAGAACTTTCTGAGTTATACTCTGATTTATGAAGGATGTACCCAGACGAGGCTAAAATTGGCTTTTTGAGAATTAAATCTATATTAAGACACTTTTGATTGATGATCACTCAATAATTTTTTAAGAAATTTTCGATTTTTTTCAGGAGAGTTTAATGGGGTTCCTGAGGATTAATTGCCTTTAGGAAACTTTGCTTTAAGTATATAAATTAATGAGCTACCACACTTTTACTTCGACCATACTACTAAGGAATTTTTTTTTTCTAAACAAATTCAATTTCTTCTCACGATAACTCAGAAACTGTTTGAGGGATTTTTATGAGGTTTTTACTCAGAAAAAACATGATTCCCAATAAAGAATTTCATATATAAAGAATTATAGTTGCTTAAGAACTTTTTGAATTAGACTTAGATTTCTAAGGGATGGACCCGAACTAAGATCTATAGATCTATAGATAATTGGATTTTTGAAAATTAAATGTAATATGCTTCAAACTGAGACACGCTATTGTGGCATACTCAGACATTTTTAATTTTTTGTTCTGGTAGAGTTTATAAGGATTCCTGAGGGTGGATCTTAAATACGAAACGTTCTTTTAAGTTCCAAAATGAATGAACTACAGCACTTTTCGTTCAGCCATGTTTAATGACATTTTTTTTACAGAAATTCAACTTCTATACACGATAACTCAAAAAGTACTTGAGTGATTTTTATGAGGCTTCCACTCAAAAATGACGGGTTTTCTAATAAAGAATTTCATGTACGAAGAATTGTTGTGAGTTAAGAACTTTCTGAGTTATACTCAGATTTGTGAGGGTTAGATCCAGACGAGACTAAAATTTTATTTTAGAGACTTAAGTCTAAGATATTGGGACTCTATTGCGAGTCATACTTAATTATTTTTTAAGGATTTTTTTTTGGAGAGTCCATTGGGGTTCCTGAAGATGAAGTCCATATACAAAATATTGTTTTAAGTGCCAAAATTAATGAGCTACACCACTTTTGCTCAAGACATGTTTGAAGGCAATTTTTTTCACAGTAATTCAACTTCTATTTGCTATAACTCAAAAACTATTTCAGTTATTTTTATGAGGTTTTCACTCAAAAATAACACGTTTTCTAATAAAGAATTTCATGTATAAAGTATTATTTCAAGTTCAGAACTTTCTGAGTTATACTCTGATTTATGAAGGATGTACCCAGACGAGGCTAAAATTGGCTTTTTGAGAATTGAATCTATATTGAGACACTTTTGAGTGATGTTCACTCAATAATTTTTTAGGGAATTTTTTTTTTTTGGAAGGGTCTAATAGGATTTTTGAGGATGAATTTCATATATGAAACTTTACTATAAGTATCAAAATTATTGAGTTACAGCACTTTTGGTTCCACCATATATGATGGCAATTTTTTTCAAAAAAAATCAGTTTCTATTCACGATAACTCAATAATTATTTCATGGATTTTTATGAAGATTTCGCTTAAAAATAACATGGTTTCCAGTTAAGAATTTCATATATGAAGAATTATTGTGACTCAAGAAATTTCTGAGCTATATTTTTGAGATATAAATCTAAAATACTTCACGTTGGGACACTTGTAAGTCACACTAAATTACTTTTAGGAATTTTTGTATTTTTTTTGGTATTATTTAGAAGGATTCCTGAGCATTAATTTCGTATACAAAACTTTGCTTTAAGAATCAAAATTAAGATGCTATAGCAGTTTTGGTTGGACCTTATTTAATACCAGTTTTTTCCAAGAAAATTCAACTTCTACTTACGATAACTTAAAAACTATTTGAGGGATTTTTAAGAGGTTTTCACTCAAAAAGAACACCATTCCTAATAAAGAATTTCGGGTATGAAGGATTATTGTGGCTAAAAAACTTTTTGAATTAGAGTCACATTTGTGCAGGACACTTTTTAAGAAATTTTTGATTTTTTTTCGGGAGAGTCCAAAGGAATTCCTGAGGATGAATGTGATACACAAAACTTTGCTCTAAGTTCCAAAATTTAAAAAATACAGCACTTTTGGTTCAGCCATGTTTAATGGCAATTATTTTCATAAAAGTCCCAACTTCCATCCACGATAACTCAAAAACTATTTGAGAGATTTTTATGAGGCTTTCACTTAAAAATAGCACGATTCCTGATAGAGAAATTCATGTATAAAGAACTTTATGAAAGATAGACATAGAAGAGTATAAACTAAAGTTCCCCATCAAATATTTACAAATGACCGCAAAATAAAACACCTGCTCCCAAGAACCGCATTATTCAAACACAAAAGCGCAATTAATATGTAAAACATTGCAAATTACTTCGCGATATTAACAATTTTTACCCATCATAAAACCCACGGGCATCTCAGGTGTTACGCTTGTTTACGTAATCAATTGTTTTTTTAAAGACATGTGTCCGAAACCGAACGTAACGAACAACCCCTTAAGCAAAAAATCCCACGTGGAAGACCTGGAGTCCATTCCTGGACTGTTTAACGCCCTCACAGAGGAGGACAACAACACTCACTCGCACGACAAATGGAAAAGCATCACTTACCCGGTGGACATCGATATCAGTCAATACGCCAATAAGAAGGAAATCAAATTGATGACTCGTAAGTTACATAAGTTCTCGTGGAACAGGTTCGATCCATGTTTTATTTAATGGTTTTAGAGCAGAATAACGAGCAGCAAGTGCTACCGGAAAAACCGAATCCGCACGTTTTCACGGTGAATTGCACGGTGGCATTTTGGGTGCAGTGCATGAGTTCCACCAAGTGCAAGAGCAGCTGTAGAGCGATGGGCGCGGCCAGCTACAGGTGGTTCCACGATGGCTGTTGCGAGTGCGTCGGCTATAAGTGTATTAACTATGGGATTAACGAGAGCAGGTGAGTCCAAATAACGTCTCAAGAACGTCAGCAGATGACGTCTTTACATGACGTGATGATAACGTTTCAAATCACCTGAACAAGTCCCATCGAAGTAACGTCATTTATGTGCCGTAAATGGACCCTTATTATTGTTTAATAACCCAATTTAGTGATCATTTAAAGACGTTTTTGCTGACCTGTACTTTGAATGTTTTTGTACAGAGCTTCCAAATGTGTTAATATACGTTGGCTAGTAAGGAGCTTATAGTCATTTACATCTATAATAAAAATTTCATATATTTTTCCTGTAGTCCAAAAAACACAATGTTAATTGAAACTACGGACATATTTACCATTTTCATTATAATATGGTTTAATTTTCGCTCAGAGGTGAACTGATACATTTTTTTCTATAGGACAACCAGGAAAATTTAGGCAAATTTAATTAAATATAAAAAATTGCAAGGATTTTTTTAAATTTTAAATTAAGCTACTTACTGAAACTCAAAACCCCTATAACTCTTTTTTTATTTTTTTTTCAAGTATTCATACATCATCTTCCTCATAATAAAATGGTTATTTGAATAGCAATTAAATAACTGACATTTCCAATAGAGATTTTACAGTTAAAGACGGAAATGGTGTAAGAGTACGATATTAAATTATAAAACATCATAATAAAGGAAAGTTATCTTTTGAATGATATAAATATAAATCAATATAATCACATTATTGATACCTACTTGCCCATGGAAGTATACTGCAATGAATATCACAAAACATTAAACTCAAAAAACAATCTACTTCTTTTATAAAAGAGAGAGAACGACGACTTTGATAAATGGTTTTGAATATTTTCCCCTGGAAAAAAATGTAAAAAACCATTTCTTCATATCTATCGTAAAGCCCTGAAGATGAATTAAATATAATAATAATTGACCAATACGTACACCCACAAAATACTACTTCTAAGGCTCTATATATATTTGAAAATATGCTGTAATAGGAGTTTAATGTTTAATATCAAATGTTTTTTGAAGAATATATATTAAAATTTTCAAATTTGTACTTTTTTTGTAATGAAAAATGACATTTTCCAAAAAATACTGTTTTTTGTCAAAAACGCTAAAATAGGTGTTCAATGAAATTGTCCAAAGAATATGTGTACAAATTTTTAAAACTGTATTTGATCAATTTATTGAGTTATGCACATTTTGTCGAATTTTTAGAATAAAATTTTATTTTTTTTTTATAAAAATATTTTTTTTTTCAAAATCCTGTACAAATTTTGAAAAACGCTGAAATAGGTGTCCAATGAAATTGTCCAAAGAATATGTGTACAAATTTTAAAAATTGTATCTGATCAATTTTTTGAGTTATGCACATTTTGTCGAATTTTTTTTTTATAAAAATATTTTTTTTTCAAAATCCTGTACAAATTTTGAAAAACGCTAAAATAGGTGTCCAATGAAATTGTCCAAAGAATATGTGTACAAATTTTAAAAATTGAATCTAATCAATTTTTTTAGTTATGCACATTTTGTGGAATTTTTAGAATAAAATTTTATTTTTTTTTATAAAAATATTTTTTTTTTCAAAATCTTGTACAAATTTTGAAAAACGCTGAAATAGGTGTCCAATGAAATTGTCCAAAGAATATGTGTACAAATTTTAAAAATTGTATCTGATCAATTTTTTTAGTTATGCACATTTTGTGGAATTTTTAGAATAAAATTTTATTTTTTTTTATAAAAATATTTTTTTTTCAAAATCTTGTACAAATTTTGAAAAAACGCTGAAATAGGTGTCCAATGAAATTGTCCAAAGAATACGTGTACAAATTTTAAAAATTGTATCTGATCAATTTTTTTGAGTTATGCACATTTTGTGGAATTTTTAGAATAAAATTTTATTTTTTTTTATAAAAATATTTTTTTTCAAAATCTTGTACAAATTTTAAAAAATGCTAAAATAGGTGTCCAATGAAACTGTCCATAGAACATGTGTACAAATTTTTAAAACTATATCTGATCAATTTTTTGAGTTATGCACATTTTGTGGAATTTTTAGAATAAAATTTAATTTTTTTTTTTATGAAAATATTTTTTTTTCAAAATCTTGTACAAATTTTGAAAAACGCTGAAATAGGTGTCCAAAGAAATTGTCCGAAGAATATGTGTACAAATTTTAAAAATTGAACTG